>NC_139712.1:35737307-35934807 GCF_964188405.1 Protomyctophum parallelum | reverse complement strand
ATCCACCCTGGATTTCCCAAACCTGCTCCAGACCTGGGACGCTGCATGAGGATGTAGCGACCAGTCTGTGTAGAGAGATTGAGTTAAGTGTTATGCCTATGAAGTCTAATGACTGCGTCGGCATGAGCATGCTCTTCTCGTGGTTTATTAAAAACCGAGCGAGGCGAGAGTGGCTGAGCACGCGATGTGTGTGCAACAGTGCTTCTCGCGGAGAGTTTGCAAGTAGGATCCAGTCATCCACATATGTTGCGATACGGATTCCTTGCTGTCGCAGGGGAGCAATAGCTGCCGCGGTGCATTTTATGAAAACTCTCGGACTCAGAGACATTCCGAAGGGAAGGACTGTGTATTCGTACACTTTTCCTTTGAACCCAAAGTGCAGAAATCTTCTGTGCGGGTGGTAAATCGGAATGTGGAAGTATGCATCTTGCAGGTCTATTGACGTAAACCAATCCCCCTCGCGGATTAGGCGCAGGAGGAGTGGCGGTGTCAACATTTTGAATCGCAAATGACGGTTCAATGCTGAACCGTCACTTGAAAAAGCTGCGACTCGAAGTGTACTCTCTTACACGGCCCGTCTGAGCCAAGAGAGAATAGACGCAACACTGCAGTGCGTGGCATCATTCAAAAGGGGACGCTCGATTCCCTTTCATGCATGCCTCCGAATGGCAGGGTTAATGGCCTCGGCGGTCTATCTAATCCGCCTAGCAAGACTACATGAGAGACCTTTCCAACAATGGATAGGCTCTCTACATGTACCAATGCACCGTCGCCACCAGAAGGTAACAGTGACGTCACAATGCATACTAGCCCTTCAATGGTGGTCAGACAGAAAAACCCTCTCAGAGGGCGTCCCCATGGGAAAGCCTCTGATCAGGAAAGTCGTCACCACACATGCCAGCATGACAGGCTGGGGAGCCACGCTGGAAGGATTCACAGCCAGAGGTTTATGGTTGGGGCCACTACGTGCCCTTCACATAAATTACTTGGAGCTTATGGCGGTCTTCCTCCCTGAGACACTTCGAGCAGCGCATCCGGGGTTGCCACGTCCTAGTCGGGACAGACAACACCACGGCCATGTGCTACATCAACAGACAAGGCGGACTCAGGTCCCCTCGTCTTCATCAACTGGCTCGGAAACTAATCCTGTGGTGCAACACACGCCTTCTCTTCATAGTAGCGTGTCATGTCCCAGGTCTTCTGAACACAGGGGCAGACCTCTCCGCTATGCAGACTGGTCGCTACATCCTCATGCAGCGTCCCAGGTCTGGAGCAGGTTTGGGAAACCCAGGGTGGATCTCTTTGCCACAGAGGAGAACACGAAGTGTCCCCTCTTCTTCGCAATCACGGGACCATCAACATCGGGGCTAGACGCTCTGTCACACCGATGGCCCAAAACCCTTCTCTACGCCTTTACCCCGCTATCCCTCATCAGCCCCACTCTGGACAGAGTGAGGACTCAGGGTCTGACGGTGCTCCTAATAGCCCCGTCCTGGGGGTCTGGAGGTCGGAAATAACCCCTCTCCTCTACGACCAGCCGTGGAAAATTCCTCTTTGATCGGATCTCCTCTCCCAAGCGAGAGGGGAGATCTTTCACCCTCACCCCCAGGACCTAGACGTCTGGCCCGTCAAAGGGTGATGTTGACCTCCGTGGGCCTACCTCCGATCGTCATCGAAACGATTCAGAAAGGCAGGGCCCAGTCAACAAGGGACCGTTACGACACAGCCTGGCACGTTTGAGCGGCACGAAGACCAGACCAAGTTGTCCCCTACCAGGCCTCAGTGATCGACGTCCTGACATTTCTACAGGAGCTCCTAGACAACGGTCTAGGTCTCTCCTCAGTCAAGGTCCACCTGGCAGCAATTTCCGCCTGCCACCCGGGCCTTGTTAACCAGACGGTGTGGAAGCACCCGCTGGTAAAACAGTTCATGAAGGGTGTACACAGGGAACATAGGACATGCAGATCCCTTGTTCCCTCGTGGGATTTGTCCCTGGTTCTAAAGGCTCTGGCTACAGCACCTTTTGAACCACTACAAACCGTGAGCCTCAAGCTCCTAACCTTGAAGGTGGCTCTCCTGATCGCCCTCACGACGGCGAAAAGGGTCAGCGACCTAACATGCGCTCTCGATCTCTCCAGACTGCATGAGGTTCAATGATGGTTCGACCAAGGTCACCCTAAAGGCAAACCCGCCTTCATTCCCAAAAATGCTGTGTGTGTGCCAGTGAACCTACAGGCATTCCACCCCCCGCCGTTCGCCTCATGACATGAGGCTTAACTGCCTTTGCCCAGTCAGTGCCTTACGCATATACGTGGATAGACTGGCTCCCTTCAGACAAGGAAGCCAACTCTTCGTGTCCTGGGGCGCCAGGACCAAAGGAAAGCCTGTCACGAAGGTCACTATCTCCAACTGGATAGTGGAAGCCATCCGTCTGGCCTACACTAGCCAAGGAGTGGATTTCCCTCAAGCCCTGAGGGCCCACTCCACGAGAGGCGTGGCAGCTTCCTGGGCACTCTACAAGGGTGTCTCTATTCAGGAAGTCTGCACAGCAGCAAGCTGGTCTACACCCTCGACTTTCTCCACATACTATAACCTAGATGTGGCAGCGCCTTCGCTAGCTGGGGGCAGCGGCTCAGTAGAAAATCAGGGCAGCATAGCGCTGCCTCCTGTTCTCCACAAGGACTAGGTTCTGGAAACAAAAGGGTCTGAGTCCCTCCCAAAATACTTACGAACTGGAAGTTCAGGTCACGGGAGTTCATAAATTCCCATAAACGAAAGGTATTAAGTGAAATTTCTATTTAATACGATGTTAAAGGTTACTTCAGTAACCACGGTTGTTTAAATAAATTGAGCGTTTCATGTTGATTGTAATATTATCATTATGCTTCATATTAACTTTAATATTGTGTTCTGTGCTGTGTTCTGTCCCCTCCCCCCCACCCCCTCCCCCCCACTCTCGGCCTGCACCTTGTCGTGGTGAGTGGGCTTTAAACCAAGACAGGCCATTCATACCCATTACCTCATTTACTGCCACAGTGAATGAATAAATGTGGCCAAATTTTCGTGACATATTGGTTGTTCAGTTTGACCCACCAGTTTTAGAGATATGGCTTATAGAGTAATGTCTTGCAGAGTTGAGAAAGCAGGCTTGAAAGGTTCACTTCTGTGTTCTCAAACTTTACACCTAGCTACATGTTTAAGCATTTATTTTGTATTTATTTACATGTAGATTTCAGCTCTGACACTTATTTCATACATGCTCCAGTTTGTGAAGAGTGTCTGTGCTATTAACTCATTTTGGATAAAAAAGGGCTTTTTCTCCTCTGGTGAAAAGCTGGAGGTTGTGCGATGGCAGGCTCTCAGTCAAATCTGGTCACAAATAATCCACCCCTTGCCCGTGATGTTTTGTTTTTCCTTTCTTTTCTAGTAGTCACAGAATGTTTGTCTCAATTACGACAGTTTAGATAAACACAGAGGTTTACTCTGTTCCGCGATATGCTGTGAATGCTGGACAACATAACGACATGCGACACATAATGTACAGTACAGTACGGCTCACCTATAACAACATGCGACACATAATGTACAGTACAGTACGGCTCCCCTATAACAACATGCGACACATAATGTACAGTACAGTACGGCTCACCTATAACAACATGCGACACATAATGTACAGTACAGTACGGCTCACCTATAACGACATGCGACACATAATGTACAGTACAGTACGGCTCACCTATAACAACATGCGACACATAATGTACAGTACAGTACGGCTCCCCTATAACAACATGCGACACATAATGTACAGTACAGTACGGCTCACCTATAACAACATGTGAC
The DNA here is from genome assembly GCF_964188405.1 of Protomyctophum parallelum. Taxonomy (NCBI): domain Eukaryota; kingdom Metazoa; phylum Chordata; class Actinopteri; order Myctophiformes; family Myctophidae; genus Protomyctophum; species Protomyctophum parallelum. The sequence continues at coordinate 35,930,961 of NC_139712.1, read as the reverse complement.
ACATAATGTACAGTACAGTACGGCTCACCTATAACGACATGCAACACATAATGTACAGTACAGTACGGTTCACCTTTAACGACATGCGACACATAATGTACAGTACAGTACGGCTCACCTATAACGACATGCGACACATAATGTACAGTACAGTACAGTATAGTACGGCTCACCTATAACGACATGCGACACATAATGTACAGTACAGTACGGCTCACCTATAACAACATGCGACACATAATGTACAGTACAGTACGGCTCCCCTATAACAACATGCGACACATAATGTACAGTACAGTACGGTTCACCTATAACGACATGTGACACATAATGTACAGTACAGTACGGTTCACCTTTAACGACATGTGACACATAATGTACAGTACAGTACGGTTCACCTATAACGACATGTGACACATAATGTACAGTACAGTACGGTTCACCTATAACAACATGCGACACATAATGTACAGTACAGTACGGCTCACCTATAACGACATGCGACACATAATGTACAGTACAGTACGGCTCACCTTTAACGACATGCGACACATAATGTACAGTACAGTACGGTTCACCTTTAACGACATGCGACACATAATGTACAGTACAGTACGGCTCACCTATAACGACATGCGACACATAATGTACAGTACAGTACGGTTCACCTTTAACGACATGCGACACATAATGTACAGTACAGTACGGTTCACCTATAACGACATGCGACACATAATGTACAGTACAGTATGGTTCACCTTTAACGACATGCGACACATAATGTACAGTACAGTACGGTTCACCTATAACGACATGCGACACATGATGTACAGTACAGTACGGTTCACCTTTAACGACATGCGACACATGATGTACAGTACAGTACGGTTCACCTTTAACGACATGCGACACATAATGTACAGTACAGTACGGTTCACCTATAACGACATGCGACACATGATGTACAGTACAGTACGGCTCACCTTTAACGACATGCGACACATAATGTACAGTACAGTACGGTTCACCTTTAACGACATGCGACACATAATGTACAGTACAGTACGGCTCACCTATAACAACATGTGACACATAATGTACAGTACAGTACGGCTCCCCTATAACAACATGCGACACATAATGTACAGTACAGTACGGCTCACCTATAACAACATGCGACACATAATGTACAGTACAGTACGGCTCACCTATAACGACATGCGACACATAATGTACAGTACAGTACGGCTCACCTATAACAACATGCGACACATAATGTACAGTACAGTACGGCTCCCCTATAACAACATGCGACACATAATGTACAGTACGGCTCACCTATAACAACATGTGACACATAATGTACAGTACAGTACGGCTCACCTATAACGACATGCAACACATAATGTACAGTACAGTACGGTTCACCTTTAACGACATGCGACACATAATGTACAGTACAGTACGGCTCACCTATAACGACATGCGACACATAATGTACAGTACAGTACAGTATAGTACGGCTCACCTATAACGACATGCGACACATAATGTACAGTACAGTACGGCTCACCTATAACAACATGCGACACATAATGTACAGTACAGTACGGCTCCCCTATAACAACATGCGACACATAATGTACAGTACAGTACGGTTCACCTATAACGACATGTGACACATAATGTACAGTACAGTACGGTTCACCTTTAACGACATGTGACACATAATGTACAGTACAGTACGGTTCACCTATAACAACATGCGACACATAATGTACAGTACAGTACGGCTCACCTATAACGACATGCGACACATAATGTACAGTACAGTACGGTTCACCTATAACAACATGCGACACATAATGTACAGTACAGTACGGCTCACCTATAACGACATGCGACACATAATGTACAGTACAGTACGGCTCACCTTTAACGACATGCGACACATAATGTACAGTACAGTACGGTTCACCTTTAACGACATGCGACACATAATGTACAGTACAGTACGGCTCACCTATAACGACATGCGACACATAATGTACAGTACAGTACGGTTCACCTTTAACGACATGCGACACATAATGTACAGTACAGTACGGTTCACCTATAACGACATGCGACACATAATGTACAGTACAGTATGGTTCACCTTTAACGACATGCGACACATAATGTACAGTACAGTACGGTTCACCTATAACGACATGCGACACATGATGTACAGTACAGTACGGTTCACCTTTAACGACATGCGACACATGATGTACAGTACAGTACGGCTCACCTTTAACGACATGCGACACATAATGTACAGTACAGTACGGTTCACCTTTAACGACATGCGACACATAATGTACAGTACAGTACGGCTCACCTATAACAACATGTGACACATAATGTACAGTACAGTACGGCTCACCTATAACGACATGCGACACATAATGTACAGTACAGTACAGTACGGCTCACCTATAACGACATGCGACACATAATGTACAGTACAGTACGGCTCACCTATAACGACATGCGACACATAATGTACAATACAGTACACCTATAACGACATGTGACACATAATGTACAGTACAGTACGGCTCACCTATAACGACATGTGACACATAATGTACAGTACAGTACGGCTCACCTATAACGACATGCGATACATAATGTACAGTACAGTACGGCTCACCTATAACGACCTGCGACACATAATGTACAGTACAGTACGGCTCACCTATAACGACATGCGACACATAATGTACAGTACAGTATGGCTCACCTATAACGACATGCGACACATAATGTACAATACAGTACAGCTCACCTATAACGACATGCGACACATAATGTACAATACAGTACAGCTCACCTATAACGACATGCGACACATAATGTACAGTACAGTATGGCTCACCTATAACGACATGCGACACATAATGTACAATACAGTACACCTATAACGACATGTGACACATAATGTACAGTACAGTACGGCTCACCTATAACGACATGTGACACATAATGTACGGCTCACCTATAATGACATGCGACACATAATGTACAGTACAGTACAGCTCACCTATAACGACATGCGACACATAATGTACAGTACAGTACTGTAGATCACATAATCACCACGTGTCTCCTTTTACTGTCGATCACATAATCACCACCTGTCCCTTTTTACTGTTACTGTAGAAAACCCCACCACTCTCCGGCTGAGAGTGGGGTGGAACCGGAGCTGATCACCTCATTCCTCCTCTAGTGGTGGGTGGGGCTATACTGAATACTAGTTGGACACACCTGTGGCTGGCCTATAAAGGCTTTAAACCAAGACAGGCCATTCATACCCATTACCTCATTTACTGCCACAGTGAATGAATAAATGTGGCCACATTTTCGTGACATATTGGTTGTTCAGTTTGACCCACCAGTTTTAGAGATATGGCTTATAGAGTAATGTCTTGCAGAGTTGAGAAAGCAGGCTTGAAAGGTTCACTTCTGTGTTTCTCAAACTTTACACCTAGCTACATGTTTAAGCATTTATTTTGTATTTATTTACATGTAGATTTCAGCTCTGACACTTATTTCATACATGCTCCAGTTTGTGAAGAGTGTCTGTGCTATTAACTCATTTTGGATAAAAAAGGATCTTTTCTCCTCTGGTGAAAAGCTGGAGGTTGTGCGATGGCAGGCTCTCAGTCAAATCTGGTCACAAATAATCCACCCCTTGCCCGTGATGTTTTGTTTTTCCTTTCTTTTCTAGTAGTCACAGAATGTTTGTCTCAATTACGACCGTTTAGATAAACACAGAGGTTTACTCTGTTCCGCGATATGCTGTGAATGCTGGACAACATAACGACATGCGACACATAATGTACAGTACAGTACGGTTCACCTTTAACGACATGCGACACATAATGTACAGTACAGTACGGTTCACCTTTAACGACATGCGACACATAATGTACAGTACAGTACGGCTCACCTTTAACGACATGCGACACATAATGTACAGTACAGTACGGTTCACCTATAACGACATGCGACACATAATGTACAGTACAGTACGGCTCACCTATAACGACATGTGACACATAATGTACAGTACAGTATGGCTCACCTATAACGACATGCAACACATAATGTACAGTACGGTTCACCTTTAACGACATGCGACACATAATGTACAGTACAGTACGGTTCACCTATAACGACATGCGACACATAATGTACAGTACAGTACGGTTCACCTTTAACGACATGCGACACATAATGTACAGTACAGTACGGCTCACCTTTAACGACATGCGACACATAATGTACAGTACAGTACGGTTCACCTATAACGACATGCGACACATAATGTACAGTACAGTACGGTTCACCTTTAACGACATGCGACACATAATGTACAGTACAGTACGGCTCACCTTTAACGACATGCGACACATAATGTACAGTACAGTACGGTTCACCTATAACGACATGCGACACATAATGTACAGTACAGTACGGCTCACCTATAACGACATGCGACACATAATGTACAGTACGGTTCACCTTTAACGACATGCGACACATAATGTACAGTACGGTTCACCTATAACGACATGTGACACATAATGTACAGTACAGTACGGCTCACCTATAACGACATGCGACACATAATGTACAGTACAGTACGGCTCACCTATAACGACATGCGACACATAATGTACAGTACAGTACGGCTCACCTATAACGACATGCGACACATAATGTACAGTACAGTACGGCTCACCTATAACGACATGTGACACATAATGTACAGTACAGTACGGCTCACCTATAACGACATGCGACACATAATGTACAGTACGGCTCACCTTTAACGACATGCGACACATAATGTACAGTACGGTTCACCTTTAACGACATGTGACACATAATGTACTGTACAGTACGGCTCACCTATAACGACATGAGACACATAATGTACAGTACAGTACGGCTCACCTATAACGACATGCGACACATAATGTACAGTACAGTACGGCTCACCTATAACGACATGCGACACATAATGTACAGTACAGTACGGCTCACCTTTAACGACATGCGACACATAATGTACAGTACAGTACGGCTCACCTATAACGACATGCGACACATAATGTACAGTACAGTACGGCTCACCTATAACGACATGGGACACATAATGTACAGTACAGTACGGCTCACCTTTAACGACATGCGACACATAATGTACAGTACAGTACGGCTCACCTATAACGACATGTGACACATAATGTACAGTACAGTACGGCTCACCTTTAACGACATGCGACACATAATGTACAGTACAGTACGGTTCACCTTTAATGACATGCGACACATAATGTACAGTACGGTTCACCTTTAACGACATGCGACACATAATGTACAGTACAGTACGGTTCACCTTTAACGACATGCGACACATAATGTACAGTACAGTACTGTACGGCTCACCTATAACAACATGTGACACATAATGTACAGTACAGTACAGTACGGCTCACCTATAACATGTGACACATAATGTACAGTACGGCTCACCTATAACGACATGCGACACATAATGTACAGTACAGTACGGCTCACCTATAACGACATGCGACACATAATGTACAGTACAGTACGGCTCACCTATAACGACATGCGACACATAATGTACAGTACGGTTCACCTATAACGACATGTGACACATAATGTACAGTACAGTACGGCTCACCTATAACGACATGCGACACATAATGTACAGTACGGTTCACCTATAACGACATGTGACACATAATGTACAGTACAGTACGGCTCACCTATAACGACATGCGACACATAATGTACAGTACGGTTCACCTATAACGACATGTGGCACATAATGTACAGTACAGTACGGTTCACCTATAACGACATGCGACACATGATGTACAGTACAGTATGGCTCACCTATAACGACATGCGACACATAATGTACAGTACAGTACGGCTCACCTATAACGACATGCGACACATAATGTACAGTACACTACGGCTCACCTATAACGACATGCGACACATAATGTACAGTACAGTACGGCTCACCTATAACGACATGCGACACATAATGTACAGTACAGTACGGCTCACCTATAACGACATGCGACACATAATGTACAGTACGGTTCACCTATAACGACATGCGACACATAATGTACAGTACAGTACGGCTCACCTATAACGACATGCGACACATAATGTACAGTACAGTACGGCTCACCTATAACGACATGCGACACATAATGTACAGTACGGTTCACCTTTAACGACATGCGACACATAATGTACAGTACAGTACGGCTCACCTATAACAACATGCGACACATAATGTACAGTACAGTACGGCTCACCTATAATGACATGTGACACATAATGTACAGTACGGCTCACCTATAACGACATGCGACACATGTAATGTACAGTACAGTACGGCTCACCTATAACGACATGCGATACATAATGTACAGTACAGTACGGCTCACCTATAACGACATGCGATACATAATGTACAGTACAGTACGGCTCACCTATAACGACATGCAACACATAATGTACAGTACACTACGGCTCACCTATAACGACATGCGACACATAATGTACAGTACAGTACGGCTCACCTTTAACGACATGCGACACATAATGTACAGTACGGTTCACCTATAACGACATGTGACACATAATGTACAGTACAGTATGGCTCACGTTTAACGACATGCGACACATAATGTACAGTACAGTACGGTTCACCTATAACGACATGCGACACATAATGTACAGTACGGTTCACCTATAACGACATGCGACACATAATGTACAGTACAGTACGGCTCACCTTTAACGACATGCGACACATAATGTACAGTACAGTACGGCTCACCTATAACGACATGCGACACATAATGTACAGTATAGTACGGCTCACCTATAACGACATGCAACACATAATGTACAGTACGGTTCACCTATAACGACATGTGACACATAATGTACAGTACAGTACGGCTCACCTATAACGACATGCGACACATAATGTACAATACAGTACAGTACACCTATAACGACATGTGACACATAATGTACAGTACAGTACGGCTCACCTATAACGACATGCGACACATAATGTACAGTACAGTACGGCTCACCTATAACGACATGTGACACATAATGTACAGTACAGTACGGCTCACCTATAACGACATGCGACACATAATGTACAGTACAGTACGGCTCACCTATAACGACATGCGACATATAATGTACAGTACAGTATGGATCACCTATAATGACATGCGACACATAATGTACAGTACAGTACGGCTCACCTATAACGACATGCGACACATAATGTACAGTACAGTACGGCTCACCTATAATGACATGCGACACTAATGTACAGTACGGTTCACCTATAACATGTGACACATAATGTACAGTACAGTACGGCTCACCTATAACAACATGTGACACATAATGTACAGTACAGTACGGCTCACCTATAACGACATGCAACACATAATGTACAGTACGGCTCACCTATAACGACATGCGACACATAATGTATAGTACAGTACGGCTCACCTATAACGACATGCGACACATGTACTGTACAGTACAGTACGGCTCACCTATAACGACATGCAACACATAATGTACAGTACAGTACGGCTCACCTATAACGACATGCGATACATAATGTACAGTACAGTACGGCTCACCTATAATGACATGCGACACATAATGTACAGTACGGTTCACCTATAACGACATGCGACACATAATGTACAGTACAGCTCACCTATAACGACATGCGACACATAATGTACAGTACAGTATGGCTCACCTATAACGACATGCGACACATAATGTACGATACAGTACAGCTCACCTATAACGACATGCGACACATAATGTACAGTACAGTATGGCTCACCTATAACAACATGTGACACATAATGTACAGTACGGCTCACCTATAACGACATGCGACACATAATGTACAGTAGAGTACGGTTCACCTTTAACGGCATGCGACACATAATGTACAGTACAGTACGGCTCACCTATAACGACATGCGACACATAATGTACAGTACAGTACGGCTCACCTATAACGACATGCGACACATAATGTACAGTACAGTACGGCTCACCTATAACGACATGCGACACATAATGTACAGTACAGTACGGCTCACCTATAACGACATGCGACACATAATGTATAGTACAGTACGGCTCACCTATAACGACATGCGACACATAATGTACAGTACAGTACGGCTCACCTATAACGACATGCGACACATAATGTACAGTACAGTACGGCTCACCTATAACGACATGCGACACATGATGTACAGTACAGTACACCTATAACGACATGTGACACATAATGTACAGTACAGTACGGCTCACCTATAACGACATGCGACACATAATGTACAGTACAGTACGGCTCACCTATAACGACATGTGACACATAATGTACAGTACAGTACGGCTCACCTATAACGACATGCGACACATAATGTACAGTACAGTACGGCTCACCTATAACGACATGCGACATATAATGTACAGTACAGTACGGATCACCTATAATGACATGCGACACATAATGTACAGTACAGTACGGCTCACCTATAACGACATGCGACACATAATGTACAGTACAGTACGGCTCACCTATAATGACATGCGACACTAATGTACAGTACAGTACGGTTCACCTATAACATGTGACACATAATGTACAGTACAGTACGGCTCACCTATAACAACATGTGACACATAATGTACAGTACAGTACGGCTCACCTATAACGACATGCAACACATAATGTACAGTACGGCTCACCTATAACGACATGCGACACATAATGTATAGTACAGTACGGCTCACCTATAACGACATGCGACACATGTACTGTACAGTACAGTACGGCTCACCTATAACGACATGCAACACATAATGTACAGTACAGTACGGCTCACCTATAACGACATGCGATACATAATGTACAGTACAGTACGGCTCACCTATAATGACATGCGACACATAATGTACAGTACGGTTCACCTATAACGACATGCGACACATAATGTACAGTACAGCTCACCTATAACGACATGCGACACATAATGTACAGTACAGTATGGCTCACCTATAACGACATGCGACACATAATGTACGATACAGTACAGCTCACCTATAACGACATGCGACACATAATGTACAGTACAGTATGGCTCACCTATAACAACATGTGACACATAATGTACAGTACGGCTCACCTATAACGACATGCGACACATAATGTACAGTACGGTTCACCTTTAACGGCATGCGATACATAATGTACAGTACAGTACGGCTCACCTATAACGACATGCGACACATAATGTACAGTACAGTACGGCTCACCTATAACGACATGCGACACATAATGTACAGTACAGTACGGCTCACCTATAACGACATGCGACACATAATGTACAGTACAGTACGGCTCACCTATAACGACATGCGACACATAATGTATAGTACAGTACGGCTCACCTATAACGACATGCGACACATAATGTACAGTACAGTACGGCTCACCTATAACGACATGCGACACATAATGTACAGTACAGTACGGCTCACCTATAACGACATGCGACACATGATGTACAGTACAGTACACCTATAACGACATGCGACACATAATGTACAGTACAGTACGGCTCACCTATAACGACATGCGACACATAATGTACAGTACAGTACAGTATAGTACGGCTCACCTATAACGACATGCGACACATAATGTACAGTACAGTACAGTACGGCTCACCTATAACGACATGCGACACATAATGTACAGTACAGTACGGCTCACCTATAACGACATGCGACACATAATGTACAGTACAGTACGGCTCACCTATAACGACATGCGACACAATGTACAGTACAGTACGGCTCACCTATAACGACATGCGACACATAATGTACAGTACAGTATGGCTCACCTATAACGACATGCGACACATAATGTACAGTACAGTACAGCTCACCTATAACTACATGCGACACATAATGTACAGTACAGTACGGCTCACCTATAACGACATGCGACACATGTACTGTACAGTACAGTACGGCTCACCTATAACGACATGCGACACATAATGTACAGTACAGTACGGCTCACCTATAACGACATGCGACACATAATGTACAGTACGGTTCACCTATAACGACATGCGACACATAATGTACAGTACAGTACGGCTCACCTATAACAACATGCGACACATAATGTACAGTACAGTACGGCTCACCTATAACGACATGCGACACATAATGTACAGTATGGTTCACCTATAACGACATGCGACACATAATGTACAGTACAGTACAGTACGGCTCACCTATAACGACATGCGACACAATGTACAGTACAGTACGGCTCACCTATAACGACATGCGACACATAATGTACAGTACGGCTCACCTATAACGACATGCGACACATAATGTACAGTACAGTACGGTTCACCTATAACGACATGCGACACATAATGTACAGTACAGTACGGTTCACCTATAACGACATGCGACACATAATGTACAGTACAGTACGGCTGGGGTGCTGGGGGCCATGGCTGCTGTTGGGGAGCTGAGGGCCACGTCTGCTGGGGGGCTGGGGCCCATGGTCGCTGCTGCGCCGATGGTGGCGCGAGCTGGGGAGGGGGACTCGGGTCCATCTCTGATGGCAGGGTGATCCGTGCTCGAAGGACCATGAAAGAATTGTATACTGTACGAAGGGGTTTGCTGGTTGTAGGCTATATCACCCTTACACCAGTGTGCCTATTAGAGCACCATGCAGGACCATAGTCGGCTTGTGGTTTCACATATATTTATTGAGGGTGACATGGAGTGATTATGGTTGAATTATATTAACGCATCAAGGTGGACAGAATCAGGTTTCTACCTCTTCTCCCATTCAACATTTCTATACCAAATGAGACCAAATGTTTTCTCTACACCTGGGCCTTTATAGGCCAGCCACAGGTGTGCCCAACTAGTATTCAGTATAGCCCCACCCACCACTAGAGGAGGAATGAGGTGATCAGCTCCGGTTCCACCCCACACTCAGCCGGAGAGTGGTGGGGTTTTCTACAGTTACTGTTGATCACATAATCACCACCTGTCTCCTTTTACTGTCGATCACATGATCACCAACTGTCTCCTTTTACTGTTAATGTCGATCACATAATCACCACCTGTCTCTCTACTGTCGATCACATAATCACCACCTGTCTGCTTTTACTGTCGATCACATAATCACCACCTGTCTCCTTTTACTGTCGATCACATAATCACCACCTGTCTCCTATAACGACATGCGACACATAATGTACAGTACGGTTCACCTATAACGACATGCGACACATAATGTACAGTACAGTACGGCTCACCTATAACGACATGCGACACATAATGTACAGTACAGTACGGCTCACCTATAACGACATGCGACACATAATGTACAGTACAGTACGGCTCGCCTATAACGACATGCGACACATAATGTACAGGACAGCACAGTACGGTTCACCTATAACGACATGCGACACATAATGTACAGTACAGTACAGTTCACCTATAACGACATGCAACACATAATGTACAGTACAGTACGGTTCACCTATAACGACATGCAACACATAATGTACAGTACGGTTCACCTATAACGACATGCAACACATAATGTACAGTACAGTACGATTCACCTATAACGACATGCGACACATAATGTACAGTACAGTACGGCTCACCTATAACGACATGCGACACATAATGTACAGTACAGTATGGCTCACCTATATTGACATGCGACACATAATGTACAGTACAGTACGGCTCACCTATAACGACATGCGACACATAATGTACAGGTGTAACCCTCAGAGAAAACATTTGGTCTCATTTGGTATAGAAATGTTGAATGGCTGAAGAGGTAGAAACCTGATTCTGTCCACCTTGATGCGTTAATATAATTCAACCATAATCACTCCATGTCACCCTCAATAAATATATGTGAAACCACAAGCCGACTATGATCCTGCATGGTGCTCTAATAGGCACACTGGTGTAAGGGTGATATAGCCTACAACCAGCAAACCCCTTCGTACAGTATACAATTCTTTCATGGTCCTTCGAGCACGGATCACCCTGCCATCAGGCATGCGACACATAATGTACAGTACAGTACAGTACGGCCATGTCTGCTGGGGGGGTGGGGCCCATGGTCGCTGCTGCGCTGATGGTGGCGCGAGCTGGGGAGGGGGACTCGGGTCCATCTCTGATGGCAGGGTGATCCGTGCTCGAAGGACCATGAAAGAATTGTATACTGTACGAAGGGGTTTGCTGGTTGTAGGCTATATCACCCTTACACCAGTGTGCCTATTAGAGCACCATGCAGGACCATAGTCGGCTTGTGGTTTCACATATATTTATTGAGGGTGACATGGAGTGATTATGGTTGAATTATATTAACGCATCAAGGTGGACAGAATCAGGTTTCTACCTCTTCTCCCATTCAACATTTCTATACCAAATGAGACCAAATGTTTTCTCTACACCTGGGCCTTTATAGGCCAGCCACAGGTGTGCCCAACTAGTATTCAGTATAGCCCCACCCACCACTAGAGGAGGAATGAGGTGATCAGCTCCGGTTCCACCCCACACTCAGCCGGAGAGTGGTGGGGTTTTCTACAGTTACTGTTGATCACATGATCACCAACTGTCTCCTTTTACTGTTAATGTCGATCACATAATCACCACCTGTCTCTCTACTGTCGATCACATAATCACCACCTGTCTGCTTTTACTGTCGATCACATAATCACCACCTGTCTCCTTTTACTGTCGATCACATAATCACCACCTGTCTCCTATAACGACATGCGACACATAATGTACAGTACGGTTCACCTATAACGACATGCGACACATAATGTACAGTACAGTACGGCTCACCTATAACGACATGCGACACATAATGTACAGTACAGTACGGCTCGCCTATAACGACATGCGACACATAATGTACAGGACAGCACAGTACGGTTCACCTATAACGACATGCGACACATAATGTACAGTACAGTACAGTTCACCTATAACGACATGCAACACATAATGTACAGTACAGTACGGTTCACCTATAACGACATGCAACACATAATGTACAGTACGGTTCACCTATAACGACATGCAACACATAATGTACAGTACAGTACGATTCACCTATAACGACATGCGACACATAATGTACAGTACAGTACGGCTCATCTATAACGACATGCGACACATAATGTACAGTACAGTATGGCTCACCTATATTGACATGCGACACATAATGTACAGTACAGTACGGCTCACCTATAACGACATGCGACACATAATGTACAGGTGTAACCCTCAGAGAAAACATTTGGTCTCATTTGGTATAGAAATGTTGAATGGCTGAAGAGGTAGAAACCTGATTCTGTCCACCTTGATGCGTTAATATAATTCAACCATAATCACTCCATGTCACCCTCAATAAATATATGTGAAACCACAAGCCGACTATGGTCCTGCATGGTGCTCTAATAGGCACACTGGTGTAAGGGTGATATAGCCTACAACCAGCAAACCCCTTCGTACAGTATACAATTCTTTCATGGTCCTTCGAGCACGGATCACCCTGCCATCAGAGATGGACCCGAGTCCCCCTCCCCAGCTCGCGCCACCATCAGCGCAGCAGCGACCATGGGCCCCACCCCCCCAGCAGACATGGCCGTACTGTACTGTACTGTACATTATGTGTCGCATGCCTGATGGCAGGGTGATCCGTGCTCGAAGGACCATGAAAGAATTGTATACTGTACGAAGGGGTTTGCTGGTTGTAGGCTATATCACCCTTACACCAGTGTGCCTATTAGAGCACCATGCAGGACCATAGTCGGCTTGTGGTTTCACATATATTTATTGAGGGTGACATGGAGTGATTATGGTTGAATTATATTAACGCATCAAGGTGGACAGAATCAGGTTTCTACCTCTTCTCCCATTCAACATTTCTATACCAAATGAGACCAAATGTTTTCTCTACACCTGGGCCTTTATAGGCCAGCCACAGGTGTGCCCAACTAGTATTCAGTATAGCCCCACCCACCACTAGAGGAGGAATGAGGTGATCAGCTCCGGTTCCACCCCACACTCAGCCGGAGAGTGGTGGGGTTTTCTACAGTTACTGTTGATCACATGATCACCAACTGTCTCCTTTTACTGTTAATGTCGATCACATAATCACCACCTGTCTCTCTACTGTCGATCACATAATCACCACCTGTCTGCTTTTACTGTCGATCACATAATCACCACCTGTCTCCTTTTACTGTCGATCACATAATCACCACCTGTCTCCTATAACGACATGCGACACATAATGTACAGTACGGTTCACCTATAACGACATGCGACACATAATGTACAGTACAGTACGGCTCACCTATAACGACATGCGACACATAATGTACAGTACAGTACGGCTCGCCTATAACGACATGCGACACATAATGTACAGGACAGCACAGTACGGTTCACCTATAACGACATGCGACACATAATGTACAGTACAGTACAGTTCACCTATAACGACATGCAACACATAATGTACAGTACAGTACGGTTCACCTATAACGACATGCAACACATAATGTACAGTACGGTTCACCTATAACGACATGCAACACATAATGTACAGTACAGTACGATTCACCTATAACGACATGCGACACATAATGTACAGTACAGTACGGCTCATCTATAACGACATGCGACACATAAAGTACAGTACAGTATGGCTCACCTATATTGACATGCGACACATAATGTACAGTACAGTACAGTACGGCTCACCTATAACGACATGCGACACATAATGTACAGGTGTAACCCTCAGAGAAAACATTTGGTCTCATTTGGTATAGAAATGTTGAATGGCTGAAGAGGTAGAAACCTGATTCTGTCCACCTTGATGCGTTAATATAATTCAACCATAATCACTCCATGTCACCCTCAATAAATATATGTGAAACCACAAGCCGACTATGGTCCTGCATGGTGCTCTAATAGGCACACTGGTGTAAGGGTGATATAGCCTACAACCAGCAAACCCCTTCGTACAGTATACAATTCTTTCATGGTCCTTCGAGCACGGATCACCCTGCCATCAGAGATGGACCCGAGTCCCCCTCCCCAGCTCGCGCCACCATCAGCGCAGCAGCGACCATGGGCCCCACCCCCCCAGCAGACATGGCCGTACTGTACTGTACTGTACATTATGTGTCGCATGCCTGATGGCAGGGTGATCCGTGCTCGAAGGACCATGAAAGAATTGTATACTGTACGAAGGGGTTTGCTGGTTGTAGGCTATATCACCCTTACACCAGTGTGCCTATTAGAGCACCATGCAGGACCATAGTCGGCTTGTGGTTTCACATATATTTATTGAGGGTGACATGGAGTGATTATGGTTGAATTATATTAACGCATCAAGGTGGACAGAATCAGGTTTCTACCTCTTCTCCCATTCAACATTTCTATACCAAATGAGACCAAATGTTTTCTCTACACCTGGGCCTTTATAGGCCAGCCACAGGTGTGCCCAACTAGTATTCAGTATAGCCCCACCCACCACTAGAGGAGGAATGAGGTGATCAGCTCCGGTTCCACCCCACACTCAGCCGGAGAGTGGTGGGGTTTTCTACAGTTACTGTTGATCACATGATCACCAACTGTCTCCTTTTACTGTTAATGTCGATCACATAATCACCACCTGTCTCTCTACTGTCGATCACATAATCACCACCTGTCTGCTTTTACTGTCGATCACATAATCACCACCTGTCTCCTTTTACTGTCGATCACATAATCACCACCTGTCTCCTATAACGACATGCGACACATAATGTACAGTACGGTTCACCTATAACGACATGCGACACATAATGTACAGTACAGTACGGCTCACCTATAACGACATGCGACACATAATGTACAGTACAGTACGGCTCGCCTATAACGACATGCGACACATAATGTACAGGACAGCACAGTACGGTTCACCTATAACGACATGCGACACATAATGTACAGTACAGTACAGTTCACCTATAACGACATGCAACACATAATGTACAGTACAGTACGGTTCACCTATAACGACATGCAACACATAATGTACAGTACGGTTCACCTATAACGACATGCAACACATAATGTACAGTACAGTACGATTCACCTATAACGACATGCGACACATAATGTACAGTACAGTACGGCTCATCTATAACGACATGCGACACATAAAGTACAGTACAGTATGGCTCACCTATATTGACATGCGACACATAATGTACAGTACAGTACAGTACGGCTCACCTATAACGACATGCGACACATAATGTACAGGTGTAACCCTCAGAGAAAACATTTGGTCTCATTTGGTATAGAAATGTTGAATGGCTGAAGAGGTAGAAACCTGATTCTGTCCACCTTGATGCGTTAATATAATTCAACCATAATCACTCCATGTCACCCTCAATAAATATATGTGAAACCACAAGCCGACTATGGTCCTGCATGGTGCTCTAATAGGCACACTGGTGTAAGGGTGATATAGCCTACAACCAGCAAACCCCTTCGTACAGTATACAATTCTTTCATGGTCCTTCGAGCACGGATCACCCTGCCATCAGGCATGCGACACATAATGTACAGTACAGTACGGCCATGTCTGCTGGGGGGGTGGGGCCCATGGTCGCTGCTGCGCTGATGGTGGCGCGAGCTGGGGAGGGGGACTCGGGTCCATCTCTGATGGCAGGGTGATCCGTGCTCGAAGGACCATGAAAGAATTGTATACTGTACGAAGGGGTTTGCTGGTTGTAGGCTATATCACCCTTACACCAGTGTGCCTATTAGAGCACCATGCAGGACCATAGTCGGCTTGTGGTTTCACATATATTTATTGAGGGTGACATGGAGTGATTATGGTTGAATTATATTAACGCATCAAGGTGGAATCAGGTTTCTACCTCTTCACCCATTCAACATTTCTATACCAAATGAGACCAAATGTTTTCTCTGAGGGTTACACCTGGGCCTTTATAGGCCAGACACAGGTGTGCCCAACTAGTATTCAGTATAGCCCCACCCACCACTAGAGGAGGAATGAGGTGATCAGCTCCGGTTCCACCCCACTCTCAGCCGGAGAGTGGTGGGGTTTTCTACAGTTACTGTTGATCACATAATCAACACCTGTCTCCTTTTACTGTCGATCACATGATCACCAACTGTCTCCTTTTACTGTTAATGTCGATCACATAATCACCACCGTCTCCTTTTACTGTCGATCACATAATCACCACCTGTCTCCTTTTACTGTTGATCACATGATCACCACCTGTCTCCTTTTACTGTTAATGTCGATCACATAATCACCACCTGTCTCCTTCTACTGTTACTGTCGATCGCATAATCACCAACTGTCTCCTTTTACTGTCTATCACATAATCACCACCTGTCTCCTTTTACTGTCGATCACATAATCAATATAATATAAAATGCAATATACAAATGAACATGAACAAACTGAACTCACTTCAATGACAAAGGCCTGAGACTCCAGGACGGAGGGCTCTCAGGTGCTGGAGTTGTTGCTGCTGCTGACAAACACTGACTGCATGGACAGGCACTGTCCATGCAGTTACCATGTAACACACCGCCACCACAAAGTCCTCACCATGTAACACACCGCCACCACAAAGTCCTCACCATGAAACACACCGCCACCACAAAGTCCTCACCATGTAACACACCGCCACCACATAATCACATAATCACCACCTGTCTCGTTTTACTTTTTCTGTCGATCACATAATCACCACCTGTTTCCTTTTACTTTTACTGTCGATCACATAATCACCACCTGTCTCCTTTTACTGTTACTGTCGATCACATAATCACCACCTGTCTCCTTTTACTGTTACTGTCGATCACATAATCACCACCTGTCTCCTTTTACTGTTACTGTCGATCACATAATCACCACCTGTCTCCTTTTACTGTTACTGTCGATCACATAATCACCACCTGTCTAGGGCTGGGGCGGTATGGGATTTTTATTACCGCGGTTATTGCCGGCCCCCATACCGCCGGTATGGCGGTTATAACCGCCCCCCCCCCCCCCAAAAAAAAAAGAAAAAAAAAAGTTTTTTTTTTTTTTTTTTCTTTTGGGGGGGGGGGGGGGGGGGGGGGAATAATAAGAGGGCTAATAAAAGTAAAAAATAATTGTGAGATTACCATAATGACGGTAATCATTAAAGGACCACTTTTTAACCTATCTTCATATAATAGGTCCTCACTAATAGTCATGATAAAATGGCACGTTTCTTTCTACTCGGTCTGTGTCACATAGGAGGCCTAATCTAATTGAATACCCCTGCCATAAAGCATTACACTTGTTTACAAGAGGGTCCACCATTTTCAATTCATCATATCATTTTGTACACTATGCACTTCTATAAAGCCAAAAACAGGAAATCATCATAAAGGGGGAAAACGTATACAGTGAGGGGGGAAAGGGGTGGGTGGAGTCAAGGGAGTTACATCTTAATGACAGTTGGTAGGGCGTTCCACATTTTTGTGGCATAGGTGTGAAATGAATTTAGGTGGACCCTCTTGTAAACAAGTGTCCACTCACAGTTAACAGTCTTTGTATTGAGTTGTGAATGGTTTTTTGAACTCCCTCTGGTGTTGTGTTGCTGGCATGATTAGACTGACTGAGCATCACTGTTTATTATGATACACGTTTCATTTCATAAAAAAAAAAAAAAATCATTTCATTAAAAAAAAAAAAAAAAAAAAAAAAAATCTTTTTTTTTTTTTTTTTTTTTTTTTTTTTTTAAACCGCGGTAATGAACCCGATACCGCGGTATGCGTCACATACCGGCGGTATGGCGGTATTGCGGTTATTGCACCCAGCCCTACACCTGTCTCCTTTTACTGTTACTGTCGATCACATAATCACCACCTGTCTCCTTTTACCGTTACTGTCGATCACATAATCACCACCTGTCTCCTTTCACTGTCGATCACATAATCACCAACTGTCTCCTTTTACTGTCCATCACATAATCACCACCTGTCTCCTTTTACTGTCGATCACATAATCACCACCTGTCTCCTTTTATTGTTACTGTCGGAATCACCACCTGTCTCCTTTTACTGTTACTGTCGATCACATAATCACCACCTGTCTCCTTTTACTGTATCACATAATCACCACCTGTCTCCTTTTACTGTTACTGTCGATCAGTGCTGTTCTGTGCTGTGTTCTGCTACCGCCCCAATCCCCCCCAACCCCTCCCCTCCCCCTGTTTGGGGGGGGAAGGGCGTCCCCACTCTCGGCCTGCACCTTGTCGTGGTGAGTGGGCTTTAAACCAAGACAGGCCATTTTTACCCATTAACTAATTTACTGAATGAATAAATATGGCCAAATTTTACTGAGGGATTGGATTTTTATGAATTTTGTGTGGCGCAAATCTTTGAATACCGTATATTTCCAGATAACAGCCCAGGTTCTGACACCATTTTGCATAATAACCGCCTCGTCCAATTAACTGCCCTTGTCCATATAACCGCCCATGGGCCCTTATTTGCAAACTTAGTCAGCCTCTCATTTATATATATGTAAATGTATACAGCGTGCTGAGTTTGCAGATCTCCTCGTGGCCTCACAATAGCGCAACAACAAAGTTCTCCTCCACATCCCCAAAATAAATAGGCTATAGATTCATAAGTGCCATATATACTCAGCCTATGCACAACCATTTGTTTTAATTTAAAGTGGTAATTTTGGTATTTTGGTAATATACGGGTATATATTCTTTCAGAACGTTTTTAACTCAAATCTTTGCTTCTGGTGGGGTGTCCCTGGAACAACATATTTTCAGATGGGGGTCGGCGGCCAAATTCATATAATTCTGGGGGTCTTTGACATAAAATAGTTTGAGAACCACTGACATAGAAACAGAGTTTTTTCAGAAAACTGACTTTTTTGTTTTTTTAGCATCGGTCGGGTCTAATTAGGCTAGTTGGGGTCCGTTGAAAATAGAGGAACATAACTGAAGACAAGCATTTATAGAAAAGCTTCTCTCTTCACCACTGGGAGTATTAAACATAAAATAGTTTTTTAACCCATTTAGACCTGAGGACGATTCTATAAACTTCTTCTAAATCCTGACAGTTTGTCTGTAAAACCCTATGTTTCTATGTCAGTCATTCTCAAACATTTTCATGTCAAGGACCCCCAAAAATATATTTAATTGCCCGCCGACCCCCATCTGAAAAGATGTTGTTTCAGGGAAGATTTGAGTTAAAAACGTTCATCCTGGAATATTATATTCAAAGATTTGCGCCACATTTTCACGATTTTCCAAAAATAGCAGACCCACAAGCTCGTAGCACGACACTCGGTGCCGCACTATGAGCTTGTAGATCTGCTATTTTTCATAACATAATGCTTAAATCACCAAAAGGGTTCCCGCCCAAAATGGGTTTATGGACAATAGAAATTTTGTCTCAAGTATTTTCAATCTGGAAATTGTAGGCAAGACACACTGTGATTTGGACCTGTAAATTATAAAACAAAAACTAAGGCACTGGTTGTGGTACTTCTGGTTTACCAGAACGGGGTTCAACTCCCTGCGGTGCCCTGCTCATTGTGTTGTTACATGGTTCATTTTCTGCTCATTGTGTTGCCTTTTCATAGATGATTTTTTTCAGGATTTCAATTCAAATATAGCAAAAATAGCTGATCTATAAGATCGGCTTTTTTTTTTGCTATGACAGTAATACATGCAATATGGCCCTCTGGAGTGAGTGTGGAAATATAATATAGTGGTCCTCTGGAGTGAGTGTGGAAATATAATATAGTGGTCCTCTGGAGTGAGTGTGGAAATATAGTGGCCCTCTGGAGTGAGTGTGGAAATATAGTGGCCCTCTGGTGTGAGTGTGGAAATATAATATAGTGGCCCTCTGGAGTGAGTGTGGAAATATAATATAGTGGTCCTCTGGAGTGAGTGTGGAAATATAATATAGTGGTCCTCTGGAGTGAGTGTGGAAATATAGTGGCCCTCTGGAGTGAGTGTGGAAATATAATATAGTGGCCCTCTGGTGTGAGTGTGGAAATATAGTGGCCCTCTGGAGTGAGTGTGGAAATATAATACAGTCAGGGCTGCACACAACTTTTTTTGGTCTAGTACTCAGAGGAGTTACTTGGTGCTCCTAAAATGCGGTGACCCGTCTCGCCGGATGGATAAAAGAGGGATGCATGAATAACTTATAGCAAAACAATATTTATTGGATAAGTGGGGACTGGGGAGTCAATGGAGAGTATTGCAACTCTAGATTCATCCCATTATAAAAAATCTAGAGTTGCAAATTACAGCTATAGGTCCATGTGTATTCCAGCCCTATATGCACATTCTTAGGTCACAGACATTGACAGGCAGATATAAAAATGAACACAAAAATATCCTATACATATAGGATATTTATATATATATAGGTTATTTTTTGTGTTCATTTTTATATACAGAAAGAAAGGAACATCTCCCGCAACTGTATCGCTTCCCAATTCACTTGCACTTTGCAGCACTTTATGAGCACGAAAAAAATAAAAGCAATTTTCTTAGTTTATGTCTGAGGAGTTTTCCTTAAGGTATTTGTTTCAGGGAAGATTTGAGTTAAAAACGTTCATCCTGGAATATTATATTCAAAGATTTGCGCCACATTTTCACGATTTTTAAAAAATAGCAGACCCACAAGCTCGTAGCACGACACTCGGTGCCGCACTATGAGCTTGTAGATCTGCTATTTTTCATAACATAATGCTTAAATCACCAAAAGGGTTCCCGCCCAAAATGGGTTTATGGACAATAGAATATTTTGTCTCAAGTATTTTCAATCTGGAAATTGTAGGCAAGACACACTGTGATTTGGACCTGTAAATTATAAAACAAAAACTAAGGCACTGGTTGTGGTACTTCTGGTTTACCAGAACGGGGTTCAACTCCCTGCGGTGCCCTGCTCATTGTGTTGTTACATGGTTCATTTTCTGCTCATTGTGTTGCCTTTTCATAGATGATTTTTTTCAGGATTTCAATTCAAATATAGCAAAAATAGCTGATCTATAAGATCGGCTTTTTTTTTTTGCTATGACAGTAATACATGCAATATGGCCCTCTGGAGTGAGTGTGGAAATATAATATAGTGGTCCTCTGGAGTGAGTGTGGAAATATAATATAGTGGTCCTCTGGAGTGAGTGTGGAAATATAGTGGCCCTCTGGAGTGAGTGTGGAAATATAGTGGCCCTCTGGTGTGAGTGTGGAAATATAATATAGTGGCCCTCTGGAGTGAGTGTGGAAATATAATATAGTGGTCCTCTGGAGTGAGTGTGGAAATATAATATAGTGGTCCTCTGGAGTGAGTGTGGAAATATAGTGGCCCTCTGGAGTGAGTGTGAAAATATAATATAGTGGCCCTCTGGTGTGAGTGTGGAAATATAGTGGCCCTCTGGAGTGAGTGTGGAAATATAGTGGCCCTCTGGTGTGAGTGTGGAAATATAATATAGTGGCCCTCTGGAGTGAGTGTGGAAATATAATATAGTGGTCCTCTGGAGTGAGTGTGGAAATATAATATAGTGGTCCTCTGGAGTGAGTGTGGAAATATAGTGGCCCTCTGGAGTGAGTGTGGAAATATAATATAGTGGCCCTCTGGTGTGAGTGTGGAAATATAGTGGCCCTCTGGAGTGAGTGTGGAAATATAATAGTCAGGGCTGCACACAACTTTTTTGGTCTAGTACTCAGAGGAGCACCTGGAGGAGTTACTTGGTGCTCCTAAAATGCGGTGACCCGTCTCGCCGGATGGATAAAAGAGGGATGCATGAATAACTTATAGCAAAACAATATTTATTGGATAAGTGGGGACTGGGGAGTCAATGGAGAGTATTGCAACTCTAGATTCATCCCATTATAAAAAAATCTAGAGTTGCAAATTACAGCTATAGGTCCATGTGTATTCCAGCCCTATATGCACATTCTTAGGTCACAGACATTGACAGGCAGATATAAAAATGAACACAAAAATATCCTATACATATAGGATATTTATATATATATAGGTTATTTTTTGTGTTCATTTTTATATACAGAAAGAAAGGAACATCTCCCGCAACTGTATCGCTTCCCAGTTCACTTGCACTTTGCAGCACTTTATGAGCACGAAAAAAATAAAAGCAATTTTCTTAGTTTATGTCTGAGGAGTTTTCCTTAAGGTATTTGTTTCAGGGAAGATTTGAGTTAAAAACGTTCATCCTGGAATATTATATTCAAAGATTTGCGACACATTTTCACGATTTTTCAAAAATAGCAGACCCACAAGCTCGTAGCACGACACTCTGTGCCGCACTATGAGCTTGTAGATCTGCTATTTTTCATAACATAATGCTTAAATCACCAAAAGGGTTCCCGCCCAAAATGGGTTTATGGACAATAGAATATTTTGTCTCAAGTATTTTCAATCTGGAAATTGTAGGCAAGACACACTGTGATTTGGACCTGTAAATTATAAAACAAAAACTAAGGCACTGGTTGTGGTACTTCTGGTTTACCAGAACGGGGTTCAACTCCCTGCGGTGCCCTGCTCATTGTGTTGTTACATGGTTCATTTTCTGCTCATTGTGTTGCCTTTTCATAGATGATTTTTTTCAGGATTTCAATTCAAATATAGCAAAAATAGCTGATCTATAAGATCAGCTTTTTTTTTTTGCTATGACAGTAATACATGCAATATGGCCCTCTGGAGTGAGTGTGGAAATATAATATAGTGGTCCTCTGGAGTGAGTGTGGAAATATAATATAGTGGTCCTCTGGAGTGAGTGTGGAAATATAGTGGCCCTCTGGAGTGAGTGTGGAAATATAGTGGCCCTCTGGTGTGAGTGTGGAAATATAATATAGTGGCCCTCTGGAGTGAGTGTGGAAATATAATATAGTGGTCCTCTGGAGTGAGTGTGGAAATATAATATAGTGGTCCTCTGGAGTGAGTGTGGAAATATAGTGGCCCTCTGGAGTGAGTGTGGAAATATAATATAGTGGCCCTCTGGTGTGAGTGTGGAAATATAGTGGCCCTCTGGAGTGAGTGTGGAAATATAGTGGCCCTCTGGTGTGAGTGTGGAAATATAATATAGTGGCCCTCTGGAGTGAGTGTGGAAATATAATATAGTGGTCCTCTGGAGTGAGTGTGGAAATATAATATAGTGGTCCTCTGGAGTGAGTGTGGAAATATAGTGGCCCTCTGGAGTGAGTGTGGAAATATAATATAGTGGCCCTCTGGTGTGAGTGTGGAAATATAGTGGCCCTCTGGAGTGAGTGTGGAAATATAATACAGTCAGGGCTGCACACAACTTTTTTGGTCTAGTACTCAGAGGAGCACCTGGAGGAGTTACTTGGTGCTCCTAAAATGCGGTGACCCGTCTCGCCGGATGGATAAAAGAGGGATGCATGAATAACTTATAGCAAAACAATATTTATTGGATAAGTGGGGACTGGGGAGTCAATGGAGAGTATTGCAACTCTAGATTCATCCCATTATAAAAAAATCTAGAGTTGCAAATTACAGCTATAGGTCCATGTGTATTCCAGCCCTATATGCACATTCTTAGGTCACAGACATTGACAGGCAGATATAAAAATGAACACAAAAATATCCTATACATATAGGATATTTATATATATAGGTTATTTTTTGTGTTCATTTTTATATACAGAAAGAAAGGAACATCTCCCGCAACTGTATCGCTTCCCAGTTCACTTGCACTTTGCAGCACTTTATGAGCACGAAAAAAATAAAAGCAATTTTCTTAGTTTATGTCTGAGGAGTTTTCCTTAAGGTATTTGTGGAGTGAATCTTCCGGTTTTCAATTGAATAAAGACATAATCATGGCTATCATTTATAGGCATGATTCAAATTGAGTGTGTAGGCTATTAAGGACTTTTCTTTTTTTATTTATTTATCATCAAATGATCTTGCCGTGAGACGTCGGCAAGACACACAGGCAAGTGAGGCAACTGTGATTTGGACCTGTAAATTATAAAACAAAAACTAAGGCACTATTGTAACTGTACAAGTGTCCACTTCAACGAAAATATATGACGTGGAAGTTTCCTTGAGCCCGGAAGTGACTCTGGAAGAGCGGCTGACGCTGACGTCATGGCTTCAATACATAATATAGAACTGGATCCCTAACTCTGTCGGTGTCTTCAGTGGTCCAGTGGATTAGACTTCCGCCTTCCAATCCTCGCTATGTAACTTTGCGGGTTTGAGCCCTTTTGATAATTTTCCAATTTTACAAGCTTGAATTATCCTCTTTCAATCTGCCGAGCTTGTTTTTCATAGAAATCCACCGTAGAGATGTTATGAGCTACTTTCTGTCAAGACATCCTCTGCAAGTGATTATTTTTTCGAAGTGCTGGAGTTTGGAAAAAAATCAAAATTTCAAAAAACATGGGTTATAGCCCATCGTTTTTTGAAAATTTGAAAAAAGAATTAACCTCGTTTTTCATCATTTTTGAACATGGGCTATAGCCCCTACCGTACGGCATACTATAGCACGCCGTTTTTCATCATTTTTGAGGATTTGAAAAAAATTCTAAATTTCAAAAAACATGGGTTATAGCCCATCGTTTTTTGAAATTCTGATTTTTTTTTTTTACCTCGTTTTTCATCATTTTTGAACATGGGCTATAGCTCCTACCGTACGGCATACTATAGCACGCCGTTTTTCATCATTTTTGCGGATTTGAAAAAAAATCAAAATAAAAAAAAACATGGGTTATAGCCCATCGTTTTTTGAAATTTAGAATTATTTTTTTAACCTCGTTTTTCATCATTTTTGAACATGGGCTATAGCCCCTACCGTATGGCATACTATAGCACGCCGTTTTTCGTCATTTTTGAGGATTTGAAAAAAAATCAAAATTTAAAAAAACATGGGTTATAGCCCATCGTTTTTTGAAAATTTGAAAAAAAAGAATTACCTCGTTTTTCATCATTTTTGAACATGGGCTATAGCCCCTACCGTAAAAACGTAAAAAGTAAAAACGTAAAAACGTAAAAAGGTAAAAAGTAAAAAGTAAAAACGTGAAACGTAAAACGTAAAAAAAACGTAAAACGTAAAAAAAACATAAAAACGTAAAACGTAAAACGTAAAAAAAACGTAAAAACGTAAAACGTAAAACGTAAAAAAAACGTAAAAACGTAAAACGTAAAACGTAAAAACGTAAAACGTAAAAACTAATGCTGTCAAAGTTAACGCGTTATTAATGCATTAACGCAACACCTTATTAACGGTACTAATGTTTTTATCGCATTAACGCAACAAAACAAAACAGCGATTGGCAGGCGGGATGTTGAGGAATACTGGTTCCTGCAATGCACTCCCTTCCCAGACCCCTTGTTAGGATGTTTTAAGTGGAGTAACAGCCTTCCATTTACATTTCACAAAGGTTTTGCTCGTGTACGTTCCAGTCCAAAAAAGCTTGAGAAACCTGTGCAATTGAATTCATCCATCCAGACCCAAAGCAAAACCCCCGCTGTTAATTTTGCATCGCATTGTAAACAGCTGTGCCTCGTTATAGCCACACACGTTTCTAACTTGCGGTCACACCGTCACAGTCGCGATACTTTTCAGTTGTGTGGTACTGTTATATTGATTTAACTGTAACAGAAAGTTCTATTCCAGACTATCGACAGTCCCATCTCCCAGTCACGGAGCAGGGACTGACAGTAGGCTACACACACAGAGACGAGACGGAGCAGCAGCAGCAGCTAGCTAGAAGACCGAGGTGTTGCCAGTATAGCTCTATGGCAGAAACAAGCCACCTAGGTCTATACAAAATAAGACAAAAAGAAGCAACACTGGTCGTTTCTGGCCAGTGTTGCCAAATAAGCGATTAGTAAGTAATTTAATTTAATTTAATTTATAAGCGATTTTGGGATTATTTTTGTAGATTGAAAAAATATTGGGGGTCCTTTGCTCTTGGCATGAAAATGTTTGAGAACCACTGCTCTAAAACAATATTAGACAAAGTTTGAGCCACAAACACATTGCTCTCTCTCTTCTCCTTTTGTATAAATTAAATAGGCCTATTCATGATTCTGCTTATAGAGAAGTAGCCTATGTTAGTTTGTTTTATGGAAACAGTTGTTTGTGTTGAATGTGCTAATTTCACAGAATATATATTATTATAGAGAAAATGGGCAAGCCATAAAATAATGCACATTGCACTTGTCTTTTCATACGTCATGTGGAAAAAAGGTAAATAAAAAAACTTGTAACATTAATGTTGTCAAACCTGATCGGAGCATCTCTACAATACAACGTTTTCTTTCAGTTCATCATTGAATTTAGAGCAAAAAAGGTTTTCCGATTAATTGCGATTAATCGCGCGATTAACTACACAAATCATGCGATTAATCGCGATTAAAAATTTTAATCGCCTGACAGCACTAGTAAAAACGTAAAAACGTAAAACGTATAAAAAAAACGTAAAAACGTAAAACGTAAAAAAAAAACGTAAAACGTAAAAACGTAAAACGTAAAACGTAAAAACGTAAAAACGTAAAACGTAAAACGTAAAACGTAAAACGTAAAAACGTAAAAACGTAAAAACGTAAAACGTAAAACGTAAAACGTAAAACGTAAAAACGTAAAAACGTAAAACGTAAAACATAAAACGTTAAAACGTTAAAACGTAAAACTTGAAAAAAATCAAAAAAATCAAAAAACGATCGATAACCCATCGTTCTTTTTTTATTTATTTTTAATTCCTCAAAAATGATGAAAAATGGCGTGCTATAGTATGCCGTATGGTATGGGCTATTAGACGAGCGTCTAAAAATGGGATAAAAATGTCTAAAATAGACGTCTAAAACACGTCTAAAAATAGACGTGTTTTAGACGTCTATTTTAGACGCTCTTCTAATAGCCCATACCATACGGCATACTATAGCACGCCGTTTTTCATCATTTTTGAGGATTTGAAAAAACAAAAACAAAAAAACGATGGGTTATAGCCCATCCCATGGTGCAAAATGATGAGAAACGAGGATAACTTTTTTTTTCAAAGTTTCAAAAAACATGGGCTATAACCCATCGTTTTTTTCATTTTTTCATTTTTTTTCAAATCCTCAAAAATGATGAAAAACGGCGTGCTATAGTATGCCGTACGATATGGGCTATAGCCCATGGTCCAAAATGATGAGAAACGAGGATAACTTTTTTTTTCAAAATTTCAAAAAACATGGGCTATAACCCATCGTTTTTTTAATTTTTTAATTTTTTTCAAATCCTCAAAAATGATGAAAAACGGCGTGCTATAGTATGCCGTACGATATGGGCTATAGCCCATGGTCTAAAATGATGAGAAACGAGGATAACTTTTTTTTTCAAAATTTAAAAAAAAATGGGCTATAACCCATCGTTTTTTTAATTTTTTCATTTTTTTCAAATCCTCAAAAATGATGAAAAACGGCGTGCTATAGTATGCCGTACGATATGGGCTATAGCCCATGGTCCAAAATGATGAGAAACGAGGATAACTTTTTTTTTCAAAATTTCAAAAAACATGGGCTATAACCCATCGTTTTTTTAATTTTTTCATTTTTTTCAAATCCTCAAAAATGATGAAAAACGGCGTGCTATAGTATGCCGTACGATATGGGCTATAGCCCATGGTCTAAAATGATGAGAAACGAGGATAACTTTTTTTTTCAAAATTTCAAAAAAAATGGGCTATAACCCATCGTTTTTTTCATTTTTTCATTTTTTTCAAATCCTCAAAAATGATGAAAAACGGCGTGCTATAGTATGCCGTACGATATGGGCTATAGCCCATGGTCCAAAATGATGAGAAACGAGGATAACTTTTTTTTTCAAAATTTCAAAAAACATGGGCTATAACCCATCGTTTTTTTCATTTTTTCATTTTTTTCAAATCCTCAAAAATGATGAAAAACGGCGTGCTATAGTATGCCGTACGATATGGGCTATAGCCCATGGTGCAAAATGATGAGAAACGAGGATAACTTTTTTTTTCAAAGTTTCAAAAAACATGGGCTATAACCCATCGTTTTTTTCATTTTTTCATTTTTTTTCAAATCCTCAAAAATGATGAAAAACGGCGTGCTATAGTATGCCGTACGATATGGGCTATAGCCCATGGTCCAAAATGATGAGAAACGAGGATAACTTTTTTTTTCAAAATTTCAAAAAACATGGGCTATAACCCATTGTTTTTTTCATTTTTTTATTTTTTTCAAATCCTCAAAAATGATGAAAAACGGCGTGCTATAGTATGCCGTACGATATGGGCTATAGCCCATGGTCCAAAATGATGAGAAACGAGGATAACTTTTTTTTTCAAAATTTCAAAAAACATGGGCTATAACCCATCGTTTTTTTATTTTTTATTTTTTTTTCAAATCCTCAAAAATGATGAAAAACGGCGTGCTATAGTATGCCGTTCGATATGGGCTATAGCCCATGGTCCAAAATGATGAGAAACGAGGATAATGTTTTTTTCAAAATTTCAAAAAACATGGGCTATAACCCATCGTTTTTTTCATTTTTTCATTTTTTTCAAATCCTCAAAAATGATGAAAAACGGCGTGCTATAGTATGCCGTACGATATGGGCTATAGCCCATGGTGCAAAATGATGAGAAACGAGGATAACTTTTTTTTTCAAAGTTTCAAAAAACATGGGCTATAACCCATCGTTTTTTTCATTTTTTCATTTTTTTCAAATCCTCAAAAATGATGTAAAACGGCGTGCTATAGTATGCCGTACGATATGGGCTATAGCCCATGGTCCAAAATGATGAGAAACGAGGATAACTTTTTTTTTCAAAATTTCAAAAAACATGGGCTATAACCCATCGTTTTTTTCATTTTTTCTTTTTTTTCAAATCCTCAAAAATGATGAAAAACGGCGTGCTATAGTATGCCGTACGATATGGGCTATAGCCCATGGTCCAAAATGATGAGAAACGAGGATATTATTTTTGTAGATTGAAAAAATATTGGGGGTCCTTTGCTCTTGGCATGAAAATGTTTGAGAACCACTGCTCTAAAACAATATTAGACAAAGTTTGAGCCACAAACACATTGCTCTCTCTCTTCTCCTTTTGTATAAATTAAATAGGCCTATTCATGATTCTGCTTATAGAGAAGTAGCCTATGTTAGTTTGTTTTATGGAAACAGTTGTTTGTGTTGAATGTGCTAATTTCACAGAATATATATTATTATAGAGAAAATGGGCAAGCCATAAAATAATGCACATTGCACTTGTCTTTTCATACGTCATGTGGAAAAAAGGTAAATAAAAAAACTTGTAACATTAATGTTGTCAAACCTGATCGGAGCATCTCTACAATACAACGTTTTCTTTCAGTTCATCATTGAATTTAGAGCAAAAAAGGTTTTCCGATTAATTGCGATTAATCGCGCGATTAACTACACAAATCATGCGATTAATCGCGATTAAAAATTTTAATCGCCTGACAGCACTAGTAAAAACGTAAAAACGTAAAACGTATAAAAAAAACGTAAAAACGTAAAACGTAAAAAAAAAACGTAAAACGTAAAAACGTAAAACGTAAAACGTAAAAACGTAAAAACGTAAAACGTAAAACGTAAAACGTAAAACGTAAAAACGTAAAAACGTAAAAACGTAAAACGTAAAACGTAAAACGTAAAACGTAAAAACGTAAAAACGTAAAACGTAAAACATAAAACGTTAAAACGTTAAAACGTAAAACTTGAAAAAAATCAAAAAAATCAAAAAACGATCGATAACCCATCGTTCTTTTTTTATTTATTTTTAATTCCTCAAAAATGATGAAAAATGGCGTGCTATAGTATGCCGTATGGTATGGGCTATTAGACGAGCGTCTAAAAATGGGATAAAAATGTCTAAAATAGACGTCTAAAACACGTCTAAAAATAGACGTGTTTTAGACGTCTATTTTAGACGCTCTTCTAATAGCCCATACCATACGGCATACTATAGCACGCCGTTTTTCATCATTTTTGAGGATTTGAAAAAACAAAAACAAAAAAACGATGGGTTATAGCCCATTCCATGGTGCAAAATGATGAGAAACGAGGATAACTTTTTTTTTCAAAGTTTCAAAAAACATGGGCTATAACCCATCGTTTTTTTCATTTTTTCATTTTTTTTCAAATCCTCAAAAATGATGAAAAACGGCGTGCTATAGTATGCCGTACGATATGGGCTATAGCCCATGGTCCAAAATGATGAGAAACGAGGATAACTTTTTTTTTCAAAATTTCAAAAAACATGGGCTATAACCCATCGTTTTTTTAATTTTTTAATTTTTTTCAAATCCTCAAAAATGATGAAAAACGGCGTGCTATAGTATGCCGTACGATATGGGCTATAGCCCATGGTCTAAAATGATGAGAAACGAGGATAACTTTTTTTTTCAAAATTTAAAAAAAAATGGGCTATAACCCATCGTTTTTTTAATTTTTTCATTTTTTTCAAATCCTCAAAAATGATGAAAAACGGCGTGCTATAGTATGCCGTACGATATGGGCTATAGCCCATGGTCCAAAATGATGAGAAACGAGGATAACTTTTTTTTTCAAAATTTCAAAAAACATGGGCTATAACCCATCGTTTTTTTAATTTTTTCATTTTTTTCAAATCCTCAAAAATGATGAAAAACGGCGTGCTATAGTATGCCGTACGATATGGGCTATAGCCCATGGTCTAAAATGATGAGAAACGAGGATAACTTTTTTTTTCAAAATTTCAAAAAAAATGGGCTATAACCCATCGTTTTTTTCATTTTTTCATTTTTTTCAAATCCTCAAAAATGATGAAAAACGGCGTGCTATAGTATGCCGTACGATATGGGCTATAGCCCATGGTCCAAAATGATGAGAAACGAGGATAACTTTTTTTTTCAAAATTTCAAAAAACATGGGCTATAACCCATCGTTTTTTTCATTTTTTCATTTTTTTCAAATCCTCAAAAATGATGAAAAACGGCGTGCTATAGTATGCCGTACGATATGGGCTATAGCCCATGGTGCAAAATGATGAGAAACGAGGATAACTTTTTTTTTCAAAGTTTCAAAAAACATGGGCTATAACCCATCGTTTTTTTCATTTTTTCATTTTTTTTCAAATCCTCAAAAATGATGAAAAACGGCGTGCTATAGTATGCCGTACGATATGGGCTATAGCCCATGGTCCAAAATGATGAGAAACGAGGATAACTTTTTTTTTCAAAATTTCAAAAAACATGGGCTATAACCCATTGTTTTTTTCATTTTTTTATTTTTTTCAAATCCTCAAAAATGATGAAAAACGGCGTGCTATAGTATGCCGTACGATATGGGCTATAGCCCATGGTCCAAAATGATGAGAAACGAGGATAACTTTTTTTTTCAAAATTTCAAAAAACATGGGCTATAACCCATCGTTTTTTTATTTTTTATTTTTTTTTCAAATCCTCAAAAATGATGAAAAACGGCGTGCTATAGTATGCCGTTCGATATGGGCTATAGCCCATGGTCCAAAATGATGAGAAACGAGGATAATGTTTTTTTCAAAATTTCAAAAAACATGGGCTATAACCCATCGTTTTTTTCATTTTTTCATTTTTTTCAAATCCTCAAAAATGATGAAAAACGGCGTGCTATAGTATGCCGTACGATATGGGCTATAGCCCATGGTGCAAAATGATGAGAAACGAGGATAACTTTTTTTTTCAAAGTTTCAAAAAACATGGGCTATAACCCATCGTTTTTTTCATTTTTTCATTTTTTTCAAATCCTCAAAAATGATGTAAAACGGCGTGCTATAGTATGCCGTACGATATGGGCTATAGCCCATGGTCCAAAATGATGAGAAACGAGGATAACTTTTTTTTTCAAAATTTCAAAAAACATGGGCTATAACCCATCGTTTTTTTCATTTTTTCTTTTTTTTCAAATCCTCAAAAATGATGAAAAACGGCGTGCTATAGTATGCCGTACGATATGGGCTATAGCCCATGGTCCAAAATGATGAGAAACGAGGATAACTTTTTTTTTCAAAATTTCAAAAAACATGGGCTATAACCCATCGTTTTTTTCATTTTTTCATTTTTTTCAAATCCTCAAAAATGATGAAAAACGGCGTGCTATAGTATGCCGTACGATATGGGCTATAGCCCATGGTCCAAAATGATGAGAAACGAGGATAACTTTTTTTTTCAAAATTTCAAAAAACATGGGCTATAACCCATCGTTTTTTTCATTTTTTCATTTTTTTCAAATCCTCAAAAATGATGAAAAACGGCGTGCTATAGTATGCCGTACGATATGGGCTATAGCCCATGGTGCAAAATGATGAGAAACGAGGATAACTTTTTTTTTCAAAGTTTCAAAAAACATGGGCTATAACCCATCGTTTTTTTCATTTTTTCATTTTTTTTAAAATCCTCAAAAATGATGAAAAACGGCGTGCTATAGTATGCCGTACGATATGGGCTATAGCCCATGGTCCAAAATGATGAGAAACGAGGATAACTTTTTATTTCAAAATTTCAAAAAACATGGGCTATAACCCATCGTTTTTTTCATTTTTTCATTTTTTTCAAATCCTCAAAAATGATGAAAAACGGCGTGCTATAGTATGCCGTACGATATGGGCTATAGCCCATGGTCCAAAATTATGAGAAACGAGGATAACTTTTTTTTTCAAAATTTCAAAAAACATGGGCTATAACCCATCATTTTTTTCATTTTTTCATTTTTTTCAAATCCTCAAAAATGATGAAAAACGGCGTGCTATAGTATGCCGTACGATATGGGCTATAGCCCATGGTCCAAAATGATGAGAAACGAGGATAACTTTTTTTTTTCAAAATTTCAAAAAACATGGGCTATAACCCATCGTTTTTTTAATTTTTTCATTTTTTTCAAATCCTCAAAAATGATGAAAAACGGCGTGCTATAGTATGCCGTATGATATGGGCTATAGCCCATGGTCCAAAATGATGAGAAACGAGGATAATGTTTTTTTCAAAATTTCAAAAAACATGGGCTATAACCCATCGTTTTTTTCATTTTTTCATTTTTTTCAAATCCTCAAAAATGATGAAAAACGGCGTGCTATAGTATGCCGTACGATATGGGCTATAGCCCATGGTCCAAAATGATGAGAAACGAGGATAACTTTTTTTTTCAAAATTTAAAAAAACATGGGCTATAACCCATCGTTATGAAAAACGGCGTGCTATAGTATGCCGTACGATATGGGCTATAGCCCATGGTCCAAAATGATGAGAAACGAGGATAACTTTATTTTTCAAAATTTCAAAAAACATGGGCTATATAACCCATCGTTTTTTTCATTTTTTCATTTTTTTCAAATCCTCAAAAATTATGAAAAACGGCGTGCTATAGTATGCCGTACGATATGGGCTATAGCCCATGGTCCAAAATGATGAGAAACGAGGATAACTTTTTTTTTCAAAATTTCAAAAAACATGGGCTATAACCCATCGTTTTTTTCATTTTTTCATTTTTTTTCAAATCCTCAAAAATGATGAAAAACGGCGTGCTATAGTATGCCGTACGATATGGGCTATAGCCCATGGTCCAAAATGATGAGAAACGAGGATAACTTTTTTTTTCAAAATTTCAAAAAACATGGGCTATAACCCATCGTTTTTTTAATTTTTTAATTTTTTTCAAATCCTCAAAAATGATGAAAAACGGCGTGCTATAGTATGCCGTACGATATGGGCTATAGCCCATGGTCCAAAATGATGAGTAACGAGGATAATGTTTTTTTCAAAATTTCAAAAAACATGGGCTATATAACCCATCGTTTTTTTCATTTTTAATTTTTTTTCAAATCCTCAAAAATGATGAAAAACGGCGTGCTATAGTATGCCGTACGATATGGGCTATAGCCCATGGTCCAAAATGATGAGAAATGAGGATAACTTTTTTTTTCAAAATCTCAAAAAACATGGGCTATAACCCATCGTTTTTTTCATTTTTAAATTTTTTTCAAATCCTCAAAAATGATGAAAAACGGCGTGCTATAGTATGCCGTACGATATGGGCTATAGCCCATGGTCCAAAATGATGAGAAACGAGGATAATGTTTTTTTCAAAATTTCAAAAAACATGGGCTATAACCCATCGTTTTTTTCATTTTTTCTTTTTTTTCAAATCCTCAAAAATGATGAAAAACGGCGTGCTATAGTATGCCGTACGATATGAGCTATAGCCCATGGTCCAAAATGATGAGAAACGAGGATAACTTTTTTTTTCAAAATTAAAAAAACATGGGCTATAACCCATCGTTTAAAATAAATAAATAAATAAAAAAAATCCTCAAAAATGATGAAAAACGGCGTGCTATAGTATGCCGTACGATATGGGCTATAGCCCATGGTCCAAAATGATGAGAAACGAGGATAACTTTTTTTTTCAAAATTTCAAAAAACATGGGCTATAACCCATCGTTTTTTTCATTTTTTCATTTTTTTCAAATCCTCAAAAATGATGAAAAACGGCGTGCTATAGTATGCCGTACGATATGGGCTATAGCCCATGGTCCAAAATGATGAGAAACGAGGATAACTTTTTTTTTCAAAATTTCAAAAAACATGGGCTATAACCCATCGTTTTTTTAATTTTTTAATTTTTTTCAAATCCTCAAAAATGATGAAAAACGGCGTGCTATAGTATGCCGTACGATATGGGCTATAGCCCATGGTCCAAAATGATGAGAAACGAGGATAACTTTCTTTTTCAAAATTTCAAAAAACATGGGCTATAACCCATAGTTTTTTTCATTTTTTCATTTTTTTCAAATCCTCAAAAATGATGAAAAACGGCGTGCTATAGTATGCCGTACGATATGGGCTATAGCCCATGGTCCAAAATGATGAGAAACGAGGATAACTTTTTTTTTCAAAATTTCAAAAAACATAGGCTATAACCCATCGTTTTTTTTATTTTTTCATTTTTTTCAAATCCTCAAAAATGATGAAAAACGGCGTGCTATAGTATGCCGTACGATATGGGCTATAGCCCATGGTCCAAAATGATGAGAAACGAGGATAACTTTTTTTTTCAAAATTTCAAAAAACATGGGCTATAACCCATCATTTTTTTCATTTTTTCATTTTTTTCAAATCCTCAAAAATGATGAAAAACGGCGTGCTATAGTATGCCGTACGATATGGGCTATAGCCCATGGTTCAAAATGATGAGAAACGAGGATAACTTTTTTTTTCAAAATTTCAAAAAACATGGGCTATAACCCATCGTTTTTTTCATTTTTTCATTTTTTTCAAATCCTCAAAAATGATGAAAAACGGCGTGCTATAGTATGCCGTACGATATGGGCTATAGCCCATGGTCCAAAATGATGAGAAACGAGGATAACTTTTTTTTTCAAAATTAAAAAAAACATGGGCTATAACCCATCGTTTTTTTAATAAAAAAAAAATTCAAATCCTCAAAAATGATGAAAAACGGCGTGCTATAGTATGCCGTACGATATGGGCTATAGCCCATGGTCCAAAATGATGAGAAACGAGGATAACGTTTTTTTTCAAATTTTCAAAAAACATGGGCTATAACCCATCGTTTTTTTCATTTTTTCATTTTTTTCAAATCCTCAAAAATGATGAAAAACGGCGTGCTATAGTATGCCGTACGATATGGGCTATAGCCCATGGTCCAAAATGATGAGAAATGAGGATAACTTTTTTTTTCAAAATCTCAAAAAACATGGGCTATAACCCATCGTTTTTTTCATTTTTACATTTTTTTCAAATCCTCAAAAATGATGAAAAACGGCGTGCTATAGTATGCCGTACGATATGGGCTATAGCCCATGGTCCAAAATGATGAGAAACGAGGATAACTTTTTTTTTTCAAAATTTCAAAAAACATGGGCTATAACCCATAGTTTTTTTCATTTTTTCATTTTTTTCAAATCCTCAAAAATGATGAAAAACGGCGTGCTATAGTATGCCGTACGATATGGGCTATAGCCCATGGTCCAAAATGATGAGAAACGAGGATAACTTTTTTTTTCAAAATTTCAAAAAACATAGGCTATAACCCATCGTTTTTTTCATTTTTTCATTTTTTTCAAATCCTCAAAAATGATGAAAAACGGCGTGCTATAGTATGCCGTACGATATGGGCTATAGCCCATGGTCCAAAATGATGAGAAACGAGGATAACTTTTTTTTTCAAAATTTCAAAAAACATGGGCTATAACCCATCATTTTTTTCATTTTTTCATTTTTTTCAAATCCTCAAAAATGATGAAAAACGGCGTGCTATAGTATGCCGTACGATATGGGCTATAGCCCATGGTCCAAAATGATGAGAAACGAGGATAACTTTTTTTTTCAAATTTTCAAAAAACATGGGCTATAACCCATCGTTTTTTTCATTTTTTCATTTTTTTCAAATCCTCAAAAATGATGAAAAACGGCGTGCTATAGTATGCCGTACGATATGGGCTATAGCCCATCGTCCAAAATGATGAGAAACGAGGATAACTTTTTTTTTCGAAATAAAAAAAAACATGGGCTATAACCCATCGTTTTTTTAATAAAAAAAAAAAATTCAAATCCTCAAAAATGATGAAAAACGGCGTGCTATAGTATGCCATACGATATGGGCTATAGCCCATGGTCCAAAATGATGAGAAACGAGGATAACTTTTTTTTTCAAAATTTCAAAAAACATGGGCTATAACCCATCGTTTTTTTCATTTTTTCACTTTTTTTCAAATCCTCAAAAATGATGAAAAACGGCGTGCTATAGTATGCCGTACGATATGGGCTATAGCCCATGGTCCAAAATGATGAGAAACGAGGATAACTTTTTTTTTCAAAATTTCAAAAAACATGGGCTATAACCCATCGTTTTTTTAATTTTTTAATTTTTTTCAAATCCTCAAAAATGATGAAAAACGGCGTGCTATAGTATGCCGTACGATATGGGCTATAGCCCATGGTCCAAAATGATGAGAAACGAGGATAACTTTTTTTTTCAAAATTTCAAAAAACATGGGCTATAACCCATCGTTATTTTCATTTTTTCATTTTTTTCAAATCCTCAAAAATTATGAAAAACGGCGTGCTATAGTATGCCGTACGATATGGGCTATAGCCCATGGTCCAAAATGATGAGAAACGAGGATAACTTTTTTTTTCAAAATTAAAAAAAACATGGGCTATAACCCATCGTTTTTTTAATAAAAAAAAAAAATTCAAATCCTCAAAAATGATGAAAAACGGCGTGCTATAGTATGCCGTACGATATGGGCTATAGCCCATGGTCCAAAATGATGAGAAACGAGGATAACTTTTTTTTTCAAAATTTCAAAAAACATGGGCTATAACCCATCATTTTTTTCATTTTTTCATTTTTTTCAAATCCTCAAAAATGATGAAAAACGGCGTGCTATAGTATGCCGTACGATATGGGCTATAGCCCATGGTCCAAAATGATGAGAAACGAGGATAACTTTCTTTTTCAAAATTTCAAAAAACATGGGCTATAACCCATCGTTTTTTTCATTTTTTCATTTTTTTCAAATCCTCAAAAATGATGAAAAACGGCGTGCTATAGTATGCCGTACGATATGGGCTATAGCCCATGGTCCAAAATGATGAGAAACGAGGATAACTTTTTTTTTCAAAATAAAAAAAAACATGGGCTATAACCCATCGTTTTTTTAATAAAAAAAAAAAATTCAAATCCTCAAAAATGATGAAAAACGGCGTGCTATAGTATGCCGTACGATATGGGCTATAGCCCATGGTCCAAAATGATGAGAAACGAGGATAACGTTTTTTTTCAAATTTTCAAAAAACATGGGCTATAACCCATCGTTTTTTTCATTTTTTCATTTTTTTCAAATCCTCAAAAATGATGAAAAACGGCGTGCTATAGTATGCCGTACGATATGGGCTATAGCCCATGGTCCAAAATGATGAGAAATGAGGATAACTTTTTTTTTCAAAATCTCAAAAAACATGGGCTATAACCCATCGTTTTTTTCATTTTAAATTTTTTTTCAAATCCTCAAAAATGATGAAAAACGGCGTGCTATAGTATGCCGTACGATATGGGCTATAGCCCATGGTCCAAAATGATGAGAAACGAGGATAATGTTTTTTTCAAAATTTCAAAAAACATGGGCTATAACCCATCGTTTTTTTCATTTTTTCTTTTTTTTCAAATCCTCAAAAATGATGAAAAACGGCGTGCTATAGTATGCCGTACGATATGAGCTATAGCCCATGGTCCAAAATGATGAGAAACGAGGATAACTTTTTTTTTCAAAATTAAAAAAACATGGGCTATAACCCATCGTTTAAAATAAATAAATAAATAAAAAAAATCCTCAAAAATGATGAAAAACGGCGTGCTATAGTATGCCGTACGATATGGGCTATAGCCCATGGTCCAAAATGATGAGAAACGAGGATAACTTTTTTTTTCAAAATTTCAAAAAACATGGGCTATAACCCATCGTTTTTTTCATTTTTTCATTTTTTTCAAATCCTCAAAAATGATGAAAAACGGCGTGCTATAGTATGCCGTACGATATGGGCTATAGCCCATGGTCCAAAATGATGAGAAACGAGGATAACTTTTTTTTTCAAAATTTCAAAAAACATGGGCTATAACCCATCGTTTTTTTTAATTTTTTCATTTTTTTCAAATCCTCAAAAATGATGAAAAACGGCGTGCTATAGTATGCCGTACGATATGGGCTATAGCCCATGGTCCAAAATGATGAGAAACGAGGATAACTTTTTTTTTCAAAATTAAAAAAAACATGGGCTATAACCCATCGTTTTTTTAATAAAAAAAAAAAATTCAAATCCTCAAAAATGATGAAAAACGGCGTGCTATAGTATGCCGTACGATATGGGCTATAGCCCATGGTCCAAAATGATGAGAAACGAGGATAACTTTTTTTTTCAAAATTTCAAAAAACATGGGCTATAACCCATCATTTTTTTCATTTTTTCATTTTTTTCAAATCCTCAAAAATGATGAAAAACGGCGTGCTATAGTATGCCGTACGATATGGGCTATAGCCCATGGTCCAAAATGATGAGAAACGAGGATAACTTTTTTTTTCAAAATTTCAAAAAACATGGGCTATAACCCATCGTTTTTTTCATTTTTTCATTTTTTTAAAATCCTCAAAAATGATGAAAAACGGCGTGCTATAGTATGCCGTACGATATGGGCTATAGCCCATGGTCCAAAATGATGAGAAACGAGGATAACTTTTTTTTTCAAAATAAAAAAAAACATGGGCTATAACCCATCGTTTTTTTAATAAAAAAAAAAAATTCAAATCCTCAAAAATGATGAAAAACGGCGTGCTATAGTATGCCGTACGATATGGGCTATAGCCCATGGTCCAAAATGATGAGAAACGAGGATAACGTTTTTTTTCAAATTTTCAAAAAACATGGGCTATAACCCATCGTTTTTTTCATTTTTTCATTTTTTTCAAATCCTCAAAAATGATGAAAAACGGCGTGCTATAGTATGCCGTACGATATGGGCTATAGCCCATGGTCCAAAATGATGAGAAATGAGGATAACTTTTTTTTTCAAAATCTCAAAAAACATGGGCTATAACCCATCGTTTTTTTCATTTTAATTTTTTTTTCAAATCCTCAAAAATGATGAAAAACGGCGTGCTATAGTATGCCGTACGATATGGGCTATAGCCCATGGTCCAAAATGATGAGAAACGAGGATAATGTTTTTTTCAAAATTTCAAAAAACATGGGCTATAACCCATCGTTTTTTTCATTTTTTCTTTTTTTTCAAATCCTCAAAAATGATGAAAAACGGCGTGCTATAGTATGCCGTACGATATGAGCTATAGCCCATGGTCCAAAATGATGAGAAACGAGGATAACTTTTTTTTTCAAAATTAAAAAAACATGGGCTATAACCCATCGTTTAAAATAAATAAATAAATAAAAAAAATCCTCAAAAATGATGAAAAACGGCGTGCTATAGTATGCCGTACGATATGGGCTATAGCCCATGGTCCAAAATGATGAGAAACGAGGATAACTTTTTTTTTCAAAATTTCAAAAAACATGGGCTATAACCCATCGTTTTTTTCATTTTTTCATTTTTTTCAAATCCTCAAAAATGATGAAAAACGGCGTGCTATAGTATGCCGTACGATATGGGCTATAGCCCATGGTCCAAAATGATGAGAAACGAGGATAACTTTTTTTTTCAAAATTTCAAAAAACATGGGCTATAACCCATCGTTTTTTTAATTTTTTCATTTTTTTCAAATCCTCAAAAATGATGAAAAACGGCGTGCTATAGTATGCCGTACGATATGGGCTATAGCCCATGGTCCAAAATGATGAGAAACGAGGATAACTTTTTTTTTCAAAATTTCAAAAAACATGGGCTATAACCCATCGTTTTTTTCATTTTTTCATTTTTTTCAAATCCTCAAAAATGATGAAAAACGGCGTGCTATAGTATGCCGTACGATATGGGCTATAGCCCATGGTCCAAAATGATGAGAAACGAGGATAACTTTCTTTTTCAAAATTTCAAAAAACATGGGCTATAACCCATCATTTTTTTCATTTTTTCATTTTTATCAAATCCTCAAAAATGATGAAAAACGGCGTGCTATAGTATGCCGTACGATATGG
The DNA here is from genome assembly GCF_964188405.1 of Protomyctophum parallelum. NCBI lineage: Eukaryota > Metazoa > Chordata > Actinopteri > Myctophiformes > Myctophidae > Protomyctophum > Protomyctophum parallelum. Next base: position 35,888,940 of record NC_139712.1, on the reverse strand, counting down.
GCTTTAGCCCATGGTCCAAAATGATGAGAAACGAGGATAACTTTTATTTTTCAAAATTTCAAAAAACATGGGCTATAACCCATAGTTTTTTTTCATTTTTTCATTTTTTTCAAATCCTCAAAAATGATGAAAAACGGCGTGCTATAGTATGCCGTACGATATGGGCTATAGCCCATGGTCCAAAATGATGAGAAACGAGGATAACTTTTTTTTTCAAAATTTCAAAAAACATAGGCTATAACCCATCGTTTTTTTCATTTTTTCATTTTTTTCAAATCCTCAAAAATGATGAAAAACGGCGTGCTATAGTATGCCGTACGATATGGGCTATAGCCCATGGTCCAAAATGATGAGAAACGAGGATAACTTTTTTTTTCAAAATTTCAAAAAACATGGGCTATAACCCATCATTTTTTTCATTTTTTCATTTTTTTCAAATCCTCAAAAATGATGAAAAACGGCGTGCTATAGTATGCCGTACGATATGGGCTATAGCCCATGGTCCAAAATGATGAGAAACGAGGATAACTTTTTTTTTCAAAATTTAAAAAAACATGGGCTATAACCCATCGTTTTTTTCATTTTTTCATTTTTTTCAAATCCTCAAAAATTATGAAAAACGGCGTGCTATAGTATGCCGTACGATATGGGCTATAGCCCATGGTCCAAAATGATGAGAAACGAGGATAACTTTTTTTTTCAAAATTTCAAAAAACATGGGCTATAACCCATCGTTTTTTTAATAAAAAAAAAAAATTCAAATCCTCAAAAATGATGAAAAACGGCGTGCTATAGTATGCCGTACGATATGGGCTATAGCCCATGGTCCAAAATGATGAGAAACGAGGATAACGTTTTTTTTCAAATTTTCAAAAAACATGGGCTATAACCCATCGTTTTTTTCATTTTTTCATTTTTTTCAAATCCTCAAAAATGATGAAAAACGGCGTGCTATAGTATGCCGTACGATATGGGCTATAGCCCATGGTCGAAAATGATGAGAAACGAGGATAACTTTTTTTTTCAAAATTTCAAAAAACATGGGCTATAACCCATCGTTTTTTTCATTTTTTCATTTTTTTCAAATCCTCAAAAATGATGAAAAACGGCGTGCTATAGTATGCCGTACGATATGGGCTATAGCCCATGGTCCAAAATGATGAGAAACGAGGATAACTTTTTTTTTCAAAATTTCAAAAAACATGGGCTATAACCCATCGTTTTTTTCATTTTTTCATTTTTTTCAAATCCTCAAAAATGATGAAAAACGGCGTGCTATAGTATGCCGTACGATATGGGCTATAGCCCATGGTCCAAAATGATGAGAAACGAGGATAACTTTTTTTTTCAAAATTTCAAAAAACATGGGCTATAACCCATCGTTTTTTTCATTTTTTCATTTTTTTCAAATCCTCAAAAATGATGAAAAACGGCGTGCTATAGTATGCCGTACGATATGGGCTATAGCCCATGGTCCAAAATGATGAGAAACGAGGATAACTTTTTTTTTCAAAATTTCAAAAAACATGGGCTATAACCCATCGTTTTTTTAATTTTTTCATTTTTTTCAAATCCTCAAAAATGATGAAAAACGGCGTGCTATAGTATGCCGTACGATATGGGCTATAGCCCATGGTCCAAAATGATGAGAAACGAGGATAACTTTTTTTTTCAAAATTTCAAAAAACATGGGCTATAACCCATCGTTATTTTCATTTTTTCATTTTTTTCAAATCCTCAAAAATTATGAAAAACGGCGTGCTATAGTATGCCGTACGATATGGGCTATAGCCCATGGTCCAAAATGATGAGAAACGAGGATAACTTTTTTTTTCAAAATTAAAAAAAACATGGGCTATAACCCATCGTTTTTTTAATTAAAAAAAAAATTCAAATCCTCAAAAATGATGAAAAACGGCGTGCTATAGTATGCCGTACGATATGGGCTATAGCCCATGGTCCAAATGATGAGAAACGAGGATAACTTTTTTTTTCAAATTTTCAAAAAACATGGGCTATAACCCATCGTTTTTTTCATTTTTTCATTTTTTTCAAATCCTCAAAAATGATGAAAAACGGCGTGCTATAGTATGCCGTACGATATGGGCTATAGCCCATGGTCGAAAATGATGAGAAACGAGGATAACTTTTTTTTTCAAAATTTCAAAAAACATGGGCTATAACCCATCGTTTTTTTCATTTTTTCATTTTTTTCAAATCCTCAAAAATGATGAAAAACGGCGTGCTATAGTATGCCGTACGATATGGGCTACAGCCCATGGTCCAAAATGATGAGAAACGAGGATAACTTTTTTTTTCAAAATTTCAAAAAACATGGGCTATAACCCATCGTTTTTTTCATTTTTTCATTTTTTTCAAATCCTCAAAAATGATGAAAAACGGCGTGCTATAGTATGCCGTACGATATGGGCTATAGCCCATGTTCCAAAATGATGAGAAACGAGGATAATGTTTTTTTCAAAATTTCAAAAAACATGGGCTATAACCCATCGTTTTTTTCATTTTTTAATTTTTTTCCAAATCCTCAAAAATGATGAAAAACGGCGTGCTATAGTATGCCGTACGATATGGGCTATAGCCCATGTTCCAAAATGATGAGAAACGAGGATAACTTTTTTTTTCAAAATTTCTAAAAACATGGGCTATAACCCATCGTTTTTTTCATTTTTTCATTTTTTTCAAATCCTCAAAAATGATGAAAAACGGCGTGCTATAGTATGCCGTACGATATGGGCTATAGCCCATGGTCCAAAATGATGAGAAACGAGGATAACTTTTTTTTTCAAAATTTCAAAAAACATGGGCTATAACCCATCATTTATTTCATTTTTTCATTTTTTTCAAATCCTCAAAAATGATGAAAAACGGCGTGCTATAGTATGCCGTACGATATGGGCTATAGCCCATGGTCCAAAATGATGAGAAACGAGGATAACTTTTTTTTTCAAAATTTCAAAAAACATGGGCTATAACCCATCGTTCTTTTTCATTTTTTCATTTTTTTCAAATCCTCAAAAATGATGAAAAACGGCGTGCTATAGTATGCCGTACGATATGGGCTATAGCCCATGGTCCAAAATGATGAGATACGAGGATAATGTTTTTTTCAAAATTTCAAAAAACATGGGCTATAACCCATCGTTTTTTTTAATTTTTTAATTTTTTTCAAATCCTCAAAAATGATGAAAAACGGCGTGCTATAGTATGCCGTACGATATGGGCTATAGCCCATGTTCCAAAATGATGAGAAACGAGGATAATGTTTTTTTCAAAATTTCAAAAAACATGGGCTATAACCCATCGTTTTTTTCATTTTTTATTTTTTTTCCAAATCCTCAAAAATGATGAAAAACGGCGTGCTATAGTATGCCGTACGATATGGGCTATAGCCCATGTTCCAAAATGATGAGAAACGAGGATAACTTTTTTTTTCAAAATTTCTAAAAACATGGGCTATAACCCATCGTTTTTTTCATTTTTTCATTTTTTTCAAATCCTCAAAAATGATGAAAAACGGCGTGCTATAGTATGCCGTACGATATGGGCTATAGCCCATGGTCCAAAATGATGAGAAACGAGGATAACTTTTTTTTTCAAAATTTCAAAAAACATGGGCTATAACCCATCATTTATTTCATTTTTTCATTTTTTTCAAATCCTCAAAAATGATGAAAAACGGCGTGCTATAGTATGCCGTACGATATGGGCTATAGCCCATGGTCCAAAATGATGAGAAACGAGGATAACTTTTTTTTTCAAAATTTCAAAAAACATGGGCTATAACCCATCATTTATTTCATTTTTTCATTTTTTTCAAATCCTCAAAAATGATGAAAAACGGCGTGCTATAGTATGCCGTACGATATGGGCTATAGCCCATGGTCCAAAATGATGAGAAACGAGGATAATGTTTTTTTCAAAATTTCAAAAAACATGGGCTATAACCCATCGTTTTTTTCATTTTTTTCAAATCCTCAAAAATGATGAAAAACGGCGTGCTATAGTATGCCGTACGATATGGGCTATAGCCCATGGTCCAAAATGATGAGAAACGAGGATAACTTTTTTTTTCAAAATTTCAAAAAAAATGGGCTATAACCCATCGTTTTTTTCATTTTTTCATTTTTTTCCAAATCCTCAAAAATGATGAAAAACGGCGTGCTATAGTATGCCGTACGATATGGGCTATAGCCCATGGTCCAAAATGATGAGAAACGAGGATAACTTTTTTTTTCAAAATTTCTAAAAACATGGGCTATAACCCATCGTTTTTTTCATTTTTTCATTTTTTTCAAATCCTCAAAAATGATGAAAAACGGCGTGCTATAGTATGCCGTACGATATGGGCTATAGCCCATGTTCCAAAATGATGAGAAACGAGGATAATGTTTTTTTCAAAATTTCAAAAAACATGGGCTATAACCCATCGTTTTTTTAATTTTTTAATTTTTTTCCAAATCCTCAAAAATGATGAAAAACGGCGTGCTATAGTATGCCGTACGATATGGGCTATAGCCCATGTTCCAAAATGATGAGAAACGAGGATAACTTTTTTTTTCAAAATTTCTAAAAACATGGGCTATAACCCATCGTTTTTTTCATTTTTTCATTTTTTTCAAATCCTCAAAAATGATGAAAAACGGCGTGCTATAGTATGCCGTACGATATGGGCTATAGCCCATGGTCCAAAATGATGAGAAACGAGGATAACTTTTTTTTTCAAAATTTCAAAAAACATGGGCTATAACCCATCATTTATTTCATTTTTTCATTTTTTTCAAATCCTCAAAAATGATGAAAAACGGCGTGCTATAGTATGCCGTACGATATGGGCTATAGCCCATGGTCCAAAATGATGAGAAACGAGGATAACTTTTTTTTTCAAAATTTCAAAAAACATGGGCTATAACCCATCGTTCTTTTTCATTTTTTCATTTTTTTCAAATCCTCAAAAATGATGAAAAACGGCGTGCTATAGTATGCCGTACGATATGGGCTATAGCCCATGGTCCAAAATGATGAGAAACGAGGATAATGTTTTTTTCAAAATTTCAAAAAACATGGGCTATAACCCATCGTTTTTTTCATTTTTTTCAAATCCTCAAAAATGATGAAAAACGGCGTGCTATAGTATGCCGTACGATATGGGCTATAGCCCATGGTCCAAAATGATGAGAAACGAGGATAACTTTTTTTTTCAAAATTTCAAAAAACATGGGCTATAACCCATCGTTTTTTTCATTTTTTCATTTTTTTCCAAATCCTCAAAAATGATGAAAAACGGCGTGCTATAGTATGCCGTACGATATGGGCTATAGCCCATGGTCCAAAATGATGAGAAACGAGGATAACTTTTTTTTTCAAAATTTCTAAAAACATGGGCTATAACCCATCGTTTTTTTCATTTTTTCATTTTTTTCAAATCCTCAAAAATGATGAAAAACGGCGTGCTATAGTATGCCGTACGATATGGGCTATAGCCCATGGTCCAAAATGATGAGAAACGAGGATAACTTTTTTTTTCAAAATTTCAAAAAACATGGGCTATAACCCATCGTTTTTTTCATTTTTTCATTTTTTTCAAATCCTCAAAAATGATGAAAAACGGCGTGCTATAGTATGGCGTACGATATGGGCTATAGCCCATGGTCCAAAATGATGAGAAACGAGGATAATGTTTTTTTCAAAATTTCAAAAAACATGGGCTATAACCCATCGTTTTTTTTTTTTTTTTTTTTTTTTCAAATCCTCAAAAATGATGAAAAACGGCGTGCTATAGTATGCCGTACGATATGGGCTATAGCCCATGGTCCAAAATGATGAGAAACGAGGATAACTTTTTTTTTCAAAATTTCAAAAAACATGGGCTATAACCCATCGTTTTTTTAATTTTTTAATTTTTTTCAAATCCTCAAAAATGATGAAAAACGGCGTGCTATAGTATGCCGTACGATATGGGCTATAGCCCATGGTCCAAAATGATGAGAAACGAGGATAACTTTTTTTTTCAAAATTTCAAAAAACATGGGCTATAACCCATCGTTTTTTTCATTTTTTCATTTTTTTCAAATCCTCAAAAATGATGAAAAACGGCGTGCTATAGTATGGCGTACGATATGGGCTATAGCCCATGGTCCAAAATGATGAGAAACGAGGATAATGTTTTTTTCAAAATTTCAAAAAACATGGGCTATAACCCATCGTTTTTTTAATTTTTTAATTTTTTTCAAATCCTCAAAAATGATGAAAAACGGCGTGCTATAGTATGCCGTACGATATGGGCTATAGCCCATTGTCCAAAATGATGAGAAACGAGGATAACTTTTTTTTTCAAAATTTCTAAAAACATGGGCTATAACCCATCGTTTTTTTCATTTTTTCATTTTTTTCAAATCCTCAAAAATGATGAAAAACGGCGTGCTATAGTATGCCGTACGATATGGGCTATAGCCCATGGTCCAAAATGATGAGAAACGAGGATAACTTTTTTTTTCAAAATTTCAAAAAACATGGGCTATAACCCATCGTTTTTTTCATTTTTTCATTTTTTTCAAATCCTCAAAAATGATGAAAAACGGCGTGCTATAGTATGGCGTACGATATGGGCTATAGCCCATGGTCCAAAATGATGAGAAACGAGGATAATGTTTTTTTCAAAATTTCAAAAAACATGGGCTATAACCCATCGTTTTTTTAATTTTTTAATTTTTTTCAAATCCTCAAAAATGATGAAAAACGGCGTGCTATAGTATGCCGTACGATATGGGCTATAGCCCATGGTCCAAAATGATGAGAAACGAGGATAACTTTTTTTTTCAAAATTTCAAAAAACATGGGCTATAACCCATCGTTTTTTTCATTTTTTCATTTTTTTCAAATCCTCAAAAATGATGAAAAACGGCGTGCTATAGTATGCCGTACGATATGGGCTATAGCTCATGGTCCAAAATGATGAGAAACGAGGATAATGTTTTTTTCAAAATTTCAAAAAACATGGGCTATAACCCATCGTTTTTTTCATTTTTTTCAAATCCTCAAAAATGATGAAAAACGGCGTGCTATAGTATGCCATACGATATGGGCTATAGCCCATGGTCCAAAATGATGAGAAACGAGGATAACTTTTTTTTTCAAAATTTCGAAAAACATGGGCTATAACCCATCGTTTTTTTCATTTTTTAATTTTTTTCCAAATCCTCAAAAATGATGAAAAACGGCGTGCTATAGTATGCCGTACGATATGGGCTATAGCCCATGGTCCAAAATGATGAGAAACGAGGATAACTTTTTTTTTCAAAATTTCTAAAAACATGGGCTATAACCCATCGTTTTTTTCATTTTTTCATTTTTTTCAAATCCTCAAAAATGATGAAAAACGGCGTGCTATAGTATGCCGTACGATATGGGCTATAGCCCATGGTCCAAAATGATGAGAAACGAGGATAATGTTTTTTTCAAAATTTCAAAAAACATGGGCTATAACCCATCGTTTTTTTCATTTTTTTCAAATCCTCAAAAATGATGAAAAACAGCGTGCTATAGTATGCCGTACGATATGGGCTATAGCCCATGGTCCAAAATGATGAGAAACGAGGATAACTTTTTTTTTCAAAATTTCAAAAAACATGGGCTATAACCCATCGTTTTTTTCATTTTTTCATTTTTTTCCAAATCCTCAAAAATGATGAAAAACGGCGTGCTATAGTATGCCGTACGATATGGGCTATAGCCCATGGTCCAAAATGATGAGAAACGAGGATAACTTTTTTTTTCAAAATTTCTAAAAACATGGGCTATAACCCATCGTTTTTTTCATTTTTTCATTTTTTTCAAATCCTCAAAAATGATGAAAAACGGCGTGCTATAGTATGCCGTACGATATGGGCTATAGCCCATGGTCCAAAATGATGAGAAACGAGGATAACTTTTTTTTTCAAAATTTCAAAAAACATGGGCTATAACCCATCGTTTTTTTCATTTTTTCATTTTTTTCAAATCCTCAAAAATGATGAAAAACGGCGTGCTATAGTATGGCGTACGATATGGGCTATAGCCCATGGTCCAAAATGATGAGAAACGAGGATAATGTTTTTTTCAAAATTTCAAAAAACATGGGCTATAACCCATCGTTTTTTTCATTTTTTCATTTTTTTCAAATCCTCAAAAATGATGAAAAACGGCGTGCTATAGTATGCCGTACGATATGGGCTATAGCCCATGGTCCAAAATGATGAGAAACGAGGATAACTTTTTCTTTCAAAATTTCAAAAAACATGGGCTATAACCCATCGTTTTTTTCATTTTTTCATTTTTTTCAAATCCTCAAAAATGATGAAAAACGGCGTGCTATAGTATGCCGTACGATATGGGCTATAGCCCATGGTCCAAAATGATGAGAAACGAGGATAATGTTTTTTTCAAAATTTCAAAAAACATGGGCTATAACCCATCGTTTTTTTCATTTTTTTCAAATCCTCAAAAATGATGAAAAACGGCGTGCTATAGTATGCCATACGATATGGGCTATAGCCCATGGTCCAAAATGATGAGAAACGAGGATAACTTTTTTTTTCAAAATTTCAAAAAACATGGGCTATAACCCATCGTTTTTTTCATTTTTTAATTTTTTTCCAAATCCTCAAAAATGATGAAAAACGGCGTGCTATAGTATGCCGTACGATATGGGCTATAGCCCATGGTCCAAAATGATGAGAAACGAGGATAACTTTTCTTTTCAAAATTTCTAAAAACATGGGCTATAACCCATCATTTATTTCATTTTTTCATTTTTTTCAAATCCTCAAAAATGATGAAAAACGGCGTGCTATAGTATGCCGTACGATATGGGCTATAGCCCATGGTCCAAAATGATGAGAAACGAGGATAACTTTTTTTTTCAAAATTTCAAAAAACATGGGCTATAACCCATCGTTTTTTTCATTTTTTCATTTTTTTCAAATCCTCAAAAATGATGAAAAACGGCGTGCTATAGTATGCCGTACTATATGGGCTATAGCCCATGGTCCAAAATGATGAGAAACGAGGATAATGTTTTTTTCAAAATTTCAAAAAACATGGGCTATAACCCATCGTTTTTTTAATTTTTTAATTTTTTTCAAATCCTCAAAAATGATGAAAAACGGCGTGCTATAGTATGCCGTACGATATGGGCTATAGCCCATGGTCCAAAATGATGAGAAACGAGGATAACTTTTTTTTTTTTAATTTCAAAAAACATGGGCTATAACCCATCGTTTTTTTCATTTTTTAATTTTTTTTCAAATCCTCAAAAATGATGAAAAACGGCGTGCTATAGTATGCCGTACGATATGGGCTATAGCCCATGGTCCAAAATGATGAGAAACGAGGATAACTTTTTTTTTCAAAATTTCAAAAACATGGGCTATAACCCATCGTTCTTTTCATTTTTTCATTTTTTTCAAATCCTCAAAAATGATGAAAAACGGCGTGCTATAGTATGCCGTACGATATGGGCTATAGCCCATGGTCCAAAATGATGAGAAACGAGGATAACTTTTTTTTTCAAAATTTCAAAAAACATGGGCTATAACCCATAGTTTTTTTCATTTTTTTCAAATCCTCAAAAATGATGAAAAACGGCGTGCTATAGTATGCCGTACGATATGGGCTATAGCCCATGGTCCAAAATGATGAGAAACGAGGATAATGTTTTTTTTTTAATTTAAAAAAACATGGGCTATAACCCATCGTTTTTTTCATTTTTTCATTTTTTTCAAATCCTCAAAAATGATGAAAAACGGCGTGCTATAGTATGCCGTACGATATGGGCTATAGCCCATGGTCCAAAATGATGAGAAACGAGGATAATGTTTTTTTTTAAATTTCAAAAAACATGGGCTATAACCCATCGTTTTTTTCATTTTTTCATTTTTTTCAAATCCTCAAAAATGATGAAAAACGGCGTGCTATAGTATGCCGTACGATATGGGCTATAGCCCATGGTCCAAAATGATGAGAAACGAGGATAACTTTTTTTTTCAAAATTTCAAAAAACATGGGCTATAACCCATCGTTTTTTTCATTTTTTCATTTTTTTCAAATCCTCAAAAATGATGAAAAACGGCGTGCTATAGTATGCCGTACGGTATGGTCTATAGCCCATGGTCAAAAATGGGATAAAAAACGTCTAAAAATAGACGTCTAAAACACGTCTATTTTTAGACGTGTTTTAGACGTCTATTTTTAGACGTTTTTATCCCATTTTTGACCATGGGCTATAGACCCATTTTTTTTTAAATCCTCAAAAATGATGAAAAACGGCGTGCTATAGTATGCCGTACGGTATGGGCTATAGCCCATGGTCAAAAATGGGATAAAAAAACGTCTAAAAATAGACGTCTAAAACACGTCTATTTTTAGACGTGTTTTAGACGTCTATTTTTAGACGTTTTTATCCCTTTTTTAGATGCTCGTCTAATAGCCCATACTGTAGTGTACGGCATACTATAGCACCCTATTTTTCATCATTTTTGAGGATTTGAAAAAAAACGAAGGGGTATAGCCCATCGTTTTTAGATTATTATTTATTTTTTCAAATCCTCAAAAATGATGAGAAACGGCGTGCTATAGTATGCCGAACGTTATGGGCTATAGCCCATGGTCAAAAATGGGATAAAAGACGTCTAAAAATAGACGTCTAAAACACGTCTATTTTTAGACGTGTTTTAGACGTCTATTTTTAGACGCTTTTATCCCATTTTTAGATGCTCGTCTAATAGCCCATACCGTACGGCATACTATCGCCCGCCGTTTTTCATCATTTTTGAGGATTTGAAAAAAACGAAAAAAACATAGGTTATAGCCCATCGTTTTTTGAATTTTTGGAAAGAAATTACCTCGTTTTTCATAATTTTTGACCTTGGGCTATGGCCCATACCGTACGGCATACTGTAGCACGCCGTTTTTCATCATTTTTGAGGATTTGAAAAAGAATGAAAAAAAAAACAACGATGGGTTATAAAAAAATGATGAAAAACGGCGTGCTATAGTATGCCGTACGATATGGGCTATAGCCCATGGTCCAAAATGATGAGAAACGAGGATAACTTTTTTTTTCAAAATTTCTAAAAACATGGGCTATAACCCATCGTTTTTTTCATTTTTTCATTTTTTTCAAATCCTCAAAAATGATGAAAAACGGCGTGCTATAGTATGCCGTACGATATGGGCTATAGCCCATGGTCCAAAATGATGAGAAACGAGGATAATGTTTTTTTCAAAATTTCAAAAAACATGGGCTATAACCCATCGTTTTTTTCATTTTTTTCAAATCCTCAAAAATGATGAAAAACGGCGTGCTATAGTATGCCGTACGATATGGGCTATAGCCCATGGTCCAAAATGATGAGAAACGAGGATAACTTTTTTTTTCAAAATTTCAAAAAACATGGGCTATAACCCATCGTTTTTTTCATTTTTTTATTTTTTTCCAAATCCTCAAAAATGATGAAAAACGGCGTGCTATAGTATGCCGTACGATATGGGCTATAGCCCATGGTCCAAAATGATGAGAAACGAGGATAACTTTTTTTTTCAAAATTTCTAAAAACATGGGCTATAACCCATCGTTTTTTTCATTTTTTCATTTTTTTCAAATCCTCAAAAATGATGAAAAACGGCGTGCTATAGTATGCCGTACGATATGGGCTATAGCCCATGGTCCAAAATGATGAGAAACGAGGATAATGTTTTTTTCAAAATTTCAAAAAACATGGGCTATAACCCATCGTTTTTTTATTTTTTTTTCAAATCCTCAAAAATGATGAAAAACGGCGTGCTATAGTATGCCATACGATATGGGCTATAGCCCATGGTCCAAAATGATGAGAAACGAGGATAACTTTTTTTTTCAAAATTTCAAAAAACATGGGCTATAACCCATCGTTTTTTTCATTTTTTAATTTTTTTCCAAATCCTCAAAAATGATGAAAAACGGCGTGCTATAGTATGCCGTACGATATGGGCTATAGCCCATGGTCCAAAATGATGAGAAACGAGGATAACTTTTTTTTTCAAAATTTCTAAAAACATGGGCTATAACCCATCATTTATTTCATTTTTTCATTTTTTTCAAATCCTCAAAAATGATGAAAAACGGCGTGCTATAGTATGCCGTACTATATGGGCTATAGCCCATGGTCCAAAATGATGAGAAACGAGGATAATGTTTTTTTCAAAATTTCAAAAAACATGGGCTATAACCCATCGTTTTTTTTATTTTTAAAATTTTTTCAAATCCTCAAAAATGATGAAAAACGGCGTGCTATAGTATGCCGTACGATATGGGCTATAGCCCATGGTCCAAAATGATGAGAAACGAGGATAACTTTTTTTTTTTTAATTTCAAAAAACATGGGCTATAACCCATCGTTTTTTTCATTTTTTAATTTTTTTTCAAATCCTCAAAAATGATGAAAAACGGCGTGCTATAGTATGCCGTACGATATGGGCTATAGCCCATGGTCCAAAATGATGAGAAACGAGGATAACTTTTTTTTTCAAAATTTCAAAAACATGGGCTATAACCCATCGTTCTTTTCATTTTTTCATTTTTTTCAAATCCTCAAAAATGATGAAAAACGGCGTGCTATAGTATGCCGTACGATATGGGCTATAGCCCATGGTCCAAAATGATGAGAAACGAGGATAACTTTTTTTTTCAAAATTTCAAAAAACATGGGCTATAACCCATCGTTTTTTTCATTTTTTCATTTTTTTCAAATCCTCAAAAATGATGAAAAACGGCGTGCTATAGTATGCCGTACGATATGGGCTATAGCCCATGGTCCAAAATGATGAGAAACGAGGATAATGTTTTTTTTTAAATTTCAAAAAACATGGGCTATAACCCATCGTTTTTTTCATTTTTTCATTTTTTTCAAATCCTCAAAAATGATGAAAAACGGCGTGCTATAGTATGCCGTACGATATGGGCTATAGCCCATGGTCCAAAATGATGAGAAACGAGGATAACTTTTTTTTTCAAAATTTCTAAAAACATGGGCTATAACCCATCATTTATTTCATTTTTTCATTTTTTTCAAATCCTCAAAAATGATGAAAAACGGCGTGCTATAGTATTCCGTACTATATGGGCTATAGCCCATGGTCCAAAATGATGAGAAACGAGGATAATGTTTTTTTCAAAATTTCAAAAAACATGGGCTATAACCCATCGTTTTTTTAATTTTTAAAAAATTTTCAAATCCTCAAAAATGATGAAAAACGGCGTGCTATAGTATGCCGTACGATATGGGCTATAGCCCATGGTCCAAAATGATGAGAAACGAGGATAACTTTTTTTTTTTTAATTTAAAAAAACATGGGCTATAACCCATCGTTTTTTTCATTTTTTAATTTTTTTTCAAATCCTCAAAAATGATGAAAAACGGCGTGCTATAGTATGCCGTACGATATGGGCTATAGCCCATGGTCCAAAATGATGAGAAACGAGGATAACTTTTTTTTTTTAAATTTCAAAAACATGGGCTATAACCCATCGTTCTTTTCATTTTTTCATTTTTTTCAAATCCTCAAAAATGATGAAAAACGGCGTGCTATAGTATGCCGTACGATATGGGCTATAGCCCATGGTCCAAAATGATGAGAAACGAGGATAACTTTTTTTTTCAAAATTTCAAAAAACATGGGCTATAACCCATCGTTTTTTTCATTTTTTTATTTTTTTCAAATCCTCAAAAATGATGAAAAACGGCGTGCTATAGTATGCCGTACGATATGGGCTATAGCCCATGGTCCAAAATGATGAGAAACGAGGATAATGTTTTTTTTTAAATTTCAAAAAACATGGGCTATAACCCATCGTTTTTTTCATTTTTTCATTTTTTTCAAATCCTCAAAAATGATGAAAAACGGCGTGCTATAGTATGCCGTACGATATGGGCTATAGCCCATGGTCCAAAATGATGAGAAACGAGGATAACTTTTTTTTTCAAAATTTCAAAAAACATGGGCTATAACCCATCGTTTTTTTCATTTTTTCATTTTTTTCAAATCCTCAAAAATGATGAAAAACGGCGTGCTATAGTATGCCGTACGGTATGGTCTATAGCCCATGGTCAAAAATGGGATAAAAAACGTCTAAAAATAGACGTCTAAAACACGTCTATTTTTAGACGTGTTTTAGACGTCTATTTTTAGACGTTTTTATCCCATTTTTAGATGCTCGTCTAATAGCCCATACCGTACGGCATACTATCGCCCGACGTTTTTCATCATTTTTGAGGATTTGAAAAAAATTTAAAGAAAAAAAATGCTCGTCTAATAGCCCATACTGTAGTGTACGGCATACTATAGCACCCTATTTTTCATCATTTTTGAGGATTTGAAAAAAAACGAAGGGGTATAGCCCATCGTTTTTAGATTATTATTTATTTTTTCAAATCCTCAAAAATGATGAGAAACGGCGTGCTATAGTATGCCGAACGTTATGGGCTATAGCCCATGGTCAAAAATGGGATAAAAGACGTCTAAAAATAGACGTCTAAAACACGTCTATTTTTAGACGTGTTTTAGACGTCTATTTTTAGACGCTTTTATCCCATTTTTAGATGCTCGTCTAATAGCCCATACCGTACGGCATACTATCGCCCGCCGTTTTTCATCATTTTTGAGGATTTGAAAAAAACGAAAAAAACATAGGTTATAGCCCATCGTTTTTTGAATTTTTGGAAAGAAATTACCTCGTTTTTCATAATTTTTGACCTTGGGCTATGGCCCATACCGTACGGCATACTGTAGCACGCCGTTTTTCATCATTTTTGAGGATTTGAAAAAGAATGAAAAAAAAAAACAACGATGGGTTATAAAAAAATGATGAAAAACGGCGTGCTATAGTATGCCGTACGATGGGCTATAGCCCATGGTCCAAAATGATGAAAAACGAGGATAAAAAAATAAAATAAAAATCAGTGAGTGTCCAACAATGAAGTACTGTATAATGTTACTTGACATGTCATACAATTATACCATATTATAAATAGATTATAGTGCATTATAGTTTTTATAATGTATTATAGGCATGGGCTTCATAGAAAGCGTTAGCAGATTTCTCTTTGAATTTTGACAGCCTAGTCTTTGCTCTAAAGCTTTATTTTTATGAAACAGGAAATAAAGAAAATATCTAGTTAATGAATAATATTTAAATTAATAGTTGATTTAAATTTTGACGTGCCAAAATCTGCCATTGAGCCCCATGTTAAAAGTCTCAAATAAAGCACTATATTTCTAAAACTATGACCTTTCAAAGATTCCTTTTCAGGCAAACATGTCCACCGTAAAATTAACCTAAGTAGGCTAGAATGGGGTTGGTAGGTTTAAGTATGTAGGACTAGTAGCATGCCAAAGTTTGTGCTATTGCCATAGAGAATGCATTGGGCGTTTAAGTTAAATAACTCAGAAACTACCAAACATTTCAAAGTAAAACGTTCCAGCATGTGTCTCCACAGTAAGCTGAATAATAAAAAGTGTGAATGGAGTTTCTAGGTGAAAGTGATTTTTTGACGTGTCAAAATCTGCCATTGACCCCTATGTTAATATTCTCAAATTTGAAAGCACTATATTTCTAAAACTATGACACCTTTCAAAGATTCCTTTTCAGGCAAACATGTCCACCGTAAGATGAACCTAAAAAGGCTAGAATGGGGTTGCTAGGTGTAAGTGACTTTTTACGTGCCTATAGAGCTGCCATTGAGCCATTTCAAATCCTCAACAATGATGAAGAATCGTGCAGAAATCGTGAAAAACGACATACTATAGTATGCCCTCCGAGTACACAATGGACTATAGCCTTTTGCTTTTCCTTGATTTTCACTTTTTTCAAATCCTCAACAATGATGAAGAATTGTGCACTATAGCGCGCCGCTCAATGACCTTGACCAATATCAATGACCTTGAGCAGTATAAATGACCTTCATAAGACTAGTAAATGACCGTGACCAGTATAAATGACCTTGACAAGTATAAATGACCTTGACCGGTATAAATTACCTTGACTAGTATGCGGTCCGTGACCATGGACTATAGCCTTTCGCTTTTCACCTTTTTTTCAAATCCTCCGAAATCGTGAAAAAAGACATACTATAGTATGCTCTCCGAGACCATGGACTATAGCCTTTCGCTTTTCCCGCGATTTTCACGTTTTTTTCAAATCCTCCGAAATCGTAAAAACCGACATACTATTGTATGCCCTCCGAGACCATGGACGATAGCCTTTCGCTTTTTCGTGATTTTCACCTTTTTTAAAATCCTCAACAATGATGAAGAATCGCGCACTATAGCGCGCCGCTCAATGACCTCTGAGACCATGGACCAATGCACCATTTAAATACAACACATTGAGCAGGGCACTGCAGGGAGTTGAACCCCATTCCGGTAAACCAGAAGTACGACACCAGTGCCTTAGTTTTTGTGTTGTCATTTACAGGTCCTTTCGTGAAGTAATATATAAAGAAGAAAAACACAGAAGCACAAAAATATTTTCAAATTGGTATTTGCTTTGATTTTTTTTAACTTTCTCTTGCCGACCTCCCACATTTCATTCGATGATTAACAAAAAACAGTGTTGGATCTGTAAGGATCCACCCATAATTCACGGTCACAGCAAACTCTGTTGCATCACAACTGGTGGCCAACAGTCGTAACCAACACCGCCGCCGACCCACAGGAGAATACCATCGCACAGTGGTATCAGACCAACCACAATCAGCCAGCCCTCAAACCAAACCCTTCGACCTAGAAGAACTCGAAATTGCAATGGGAAAGTTGAAACCCGGAAAAGCAGCAGGGATTGATGACATACTGGCAGAAATTATACAGCACCTGGGACCTAACGCAAAGACCTGGCTTGTGGGGATGCTGAATACAGAAAACCATCCCTTCTGTCTGGAGAAAGGCCAAAGTGGTTGCAATCCCCAAACCTGGCAAAGACCCATCATCCCCAAAGAGCTACCGACCCATTTCCCTCCTCTGCATCACCTACAAGAGAGGCTGCTACTCCAATGCCTCATGCCACTCATAGACACCAAGCTGACTAAAGACCAAGCTGGTTACCGTCCCGGCCGCTCCTGTGCTGGACAGAGCTCAACTTCACCCAACACATTGAGGATGGGTTTGAGGGAAAACAAATAACTGGAGCAGAAATTGGAGGGCGAGGCAAGCACGCAGGCAGGTGGTGCCTGCCTGCGTGCCTGCCTGCCTCATGTGGAAGCTGCATAGTTGAGTTTGTGTGTGTCTTTCTTTTTCTGTCTTTCTTTCTTAGGACAGAGATCAAGGTAGACGCCGTTGGAAGGCTCAACACAAGCCGATGCCCCTAGAGATCCATCCCAAAGCTTCCCTCAGGGAGCCCAGCAAGCCAGCTAGCCAGCAAGCCCGCCCAGTCAGCCAACGCAGCCAGCCAGCTCTGCCAGTCAGCCAGTGTAGAAAGTCAGGCTGCCAAGCAAGCGCACATCAGCCCTTGCAGTCAGCCATTGCAGCCATACCAGCCTTGCTCAGTCAGCTCAGCCAGGCCTCTCTCGAGGCCTGGCTCTCTGTCTGCCTGGCCCGGTCTGCCCCGGTCTGCCTTGCAGCAACAGAACCAGCCGGCTTGGCAAGCCAGCCAGCTCAGAATACGAGCTCAGCAAGCCAGCGCAGCTGGCAAGCAGTAAGCACGCAGTTAGTCAAAACCAGTTTCAGACAGGCAGGCCAGGGCAGACAGACAGGAAGACCGCGGCGCTGAGGCAGGCAGACAGGCCAGGAAGGCAACAAAGTGCAGGCAGGGGGACTATCCGGCCTAAGGCTCCGCTGCAAGGGTTGGAGCCTGGCTTGCTCCTGCTGGTCTGGGCCTGCTGGCTGTGGCTGCACAGTAAGTCTGGAATTCCGGAGTCTGGGCTTGTGGACTCAAGTGGACTAGACTTATGGCTTCGAATCCTAGCTTCATAACGTCGCGGGTTCGAGCCCCGTTGATTACTTTCCAACAACACTGACTACTTGTTTTTGTGAGGTTAGGTTAGGGCTATAGTTTGACATGCATTAGGCTACCACCATTTAGTGGTATTTCTATCTCTGGGACCCCCAATTTATATTGTAAAATCAGGGTTAATTTGTTCTCTGAGAGTGTATAAATCATGGAACATTCTGTCGGATTTATAGTTGTGTATATTCGTACGTCTCTAATTGTTTTGATGAATTGAAAATAGTGGGCCCTAATTGTAAATAAGTGTAATGCTTTATGGTGTCGTCCACTCGCAGTTAACAGTTATTGTATTGAGTTGTACTGAAATGTAGGCCTACTGTAATTCTGCAAACTGTTAATAAATCAATCAATCCTGCCTGTGTTTTACCATGCTCGTGTAGACTATATGGTGCTGCTGTACTACCTGTCTATAGGATCAAGGCTCTTTGGTCGAGTGGTAACGTACTGTGCCTCTGGAACAGGCAACCCGGATTCCATGGCCTTCCATGGCGACACTAGTATTGATTTTACGGTGTCGTGTGTGTGTGTGTGTGTGTGTGTGTGTGTGTGTGTTTTGTTGGTTTGTTTAAAATAAATACTTTGTATTGATCAAGGTGCTTTATTGTTATCATCCTACATACCGGTACAGTCCGGTACTTGTGCACAGAGTAAAATTATTGTGTTTTCCGAGCTCTATGTTAAACAGCAGTAGATAGGGAAGATGAAAAGAAGAGTTGTGTAATTCAACAGAAGAAACAGAAATGTTTAAAAGTGTTTTGTTGTGATTTTACATTGAAAGAAAAAGGGATGTAGTGATATGTGCTATAACAGCCACTAGATGGCAATGATGATGACTATATACTACGTACTGCTATATCTAAACCAGTGGTAGTTCCCAAACGTTTTCATGTCAAGGACCCCCAAATTGACACTAATTATCCCGCGGACCCCCATTTGAAAACATATGCCAGGGACCCCCATAAGAGATTTTTTTATGGCTCTAGTAGTGATTCTCAACCTGTTTAACCACCAGTTTGACATGCATTAGTCTGCAGACGCCCATTTAATTTCTATCTCTGGGTCCCTCAATGTATTTATTTATTTATCTGAGAGTGTACAAATGGAACCAACGGGTCAATTTGGTTCCATTTGTACACTCTCTGAGGTACAGACCCATAAGGGTCCATTTGGTTACTAACTATAATTTAGCCGGGGAACCCCTGGAACTCCCTCAAGGACCCCTGGGGGTCCCCGGACCCCACTTGGTCAAGATGGAAAGAATTTATCCAAATTCATCAATTCAATCATAACTACTAACAATGTAAATATAAGCAGTATAGAAAATCAAGGGCAGAGAAGTAAGTTACAAACACAGTGGTGCAATTATAACTCAACATTGTTTTAATGTTTTACATCCAGGTATGCCATTACCAGGCAGTTAACTGATAGCCTACATAACTAACTTGAACTATTAATATATCTTCCATGAGGGGGAATCGAACTCCAGTCTCCAAATCCCCTACAAAGAAAAGTGAAATTGGGTGAAAAGGATGGCAAAACTGCCTGGCAACAAAGACAAGGCTTTGTTTCATTGGCTGTCCGTCTGTGCCACTCAACCCAGTAGGTATGGATTTTAAGGACAACTTTAGTTTTTTCAACCACGGTTCATGTTTTAGATTGTTATTAGAGTAGAGGAAAAGAATCCCGCACACTGTCTTCACTTGAGTTTAGATTTTATTGAGCAACGTTTCGGTCGTCAGACCTTCATCAGGCATGCCCGATGAAGGTCTGACGACTGAAATGTTGCTCATAGCTCATAGCCGTCATCACAAATGTGATGAGGTCAGCACATTTGGGCAAGTGGCTATGGCTGCTTTTAGCCCAAGGAGTGTATTTTGTGCAAAACTAATGCTTGGAATGGATTCAACATAATGAAAATCCCCTAGTTTGACATGATGTCACATGCATGACATTTTGGGAATGTTGCCTTATATTGGATGTTTATGGTACCCCAACTTTCAGCAGCTGTCACAAAGTTTCCCAAGGGAGTTGGGTTGGAACAAATGTATATGTTATAGTAGACAGACTAGACACCTTTATTAACACATTTGTGAAGAAAGCTAGTGGTAAGCATTTGTTTTGCAGATTTGCCACACATTTAGCTGCTTTTCTCTAACTAAAAGTATTTAAGTGTGTTTGTGGGTTTCTATAGATATTTAACCAACGACAAGTATTAACCCATTTAGGCCTGAATTTAAAAAATGTCTTCAAAATCCTAACATTTTCCTGAAAAACCCTATTTTTCTCTGTATCAGTGGTGCTCAATATTTCATGTCAAGGACCCCACAAATTATATGTAATACCGGTATGCCTCCGCCCCCCTCTTAGTCAGGATGGTGGTCCCTGGGTCAAAACCAGTTGAAAAACCCCTGCTATAGAGTGTTTGTTTTAGTAAGTTACTGAACACCACTCTCAATAGCAATGATATATAGATACTAATTATCTATGCAATAAATTATAGGCTACTATTAACTATTATGTTAATCCAAATAAAATCACATTATGCTACCTTTAACTACCAAGCATTTAGCTGGGAACCTCCTGGGACCCCTTCAAAGGACCCCATGGGTGTCCCCGGACCCCACCCTTGACAACCACATACTGGTCAGGTACAAATAATAATAATAATCACATTGTTTTCCTTGTATGAAGAGCTTTTATTGTGAAATCCTGTGGCATTCATAATTGTAAGTCACATCATAGACATATATAGCCTAGATGGTGCAAGCATAGAGTTATAAAGGATAGAGAGCGGACCGAGGAGCGACAGCCCCGCCCCCCGCTATTCATTTCAATGGAAGTTGCTCAGTGGCATTTTGAAGCACCAAATTTATAACTAGGGATGCACCGATACGGAAATTCTTGGCCGATACCGATGTTTAAAATAACAATTTAGCCGATAGCAGATACTGATAACCGATATATGTTTATTTAGTTTTTGTTGTTTTTATTTCCCCCTAAATGTGGCCTATCGGCAGGGTTAGGAGGAGGTTAGAAGGAGGGGCTTAACTAAGTATAGATGGGGTTTATATGGTTAAACGAGGAGTTTAGAAGTGTAGAAGAATAGGTTTAGACTGTGGCGTTGAGGGCGTGGCTAATGGATGGTTTAGACTAGAGTCTAGTTACGGAGGGGTTTAGTGGGCTTGGAGGCCATGTTTATCTGGACCCATTCTCGTCGTACTGCTGCTTGGTGATCCACATCCGCTGGAAGGTGGAGAGAGAGGCCAGGATGGAACCTCCGATCCACGTCGAGTACTTACGCTCTGGAGGCGCAATGATCTGCAGGAGAGAAGACAATCAGTAATATTAGAGTTCTACACTTTAGTCTTCATGGTGTAGGCTAGGGTTAGGTTTTGGGTTAGGATGGGAGAGGTTTAAACAATAATTGATTAAATCAATTAATTACTTCATTACTCATTCATCATTACTGTTCTACTCAAATATCATCAATAACAATTCCGGTAACTCCAAGCAACTTTTCTCCACCATAAATAACCTCCTTAAACCTCAATCACCCACCCACAGTGACACCACAGAGGACCAGTGCAACAACATCCTCGATTAATTTAGGTCAAAGGTCAATAACATCCGCTCCGCCCTATCTCACTCCTCCACTCCACCTGCCTTGACCACTACCCCACATAGCCCCCCCCCCCCCTCCCCCGACCACCACCCTACAGCAGGGATCCTCCAGCCTCTCCACTGCCTGGCCAGCTCATCACATCTTCAGGTCGAGGCCATCATCATCAAGATGAAACCCTCCACATGCGCCCTCGACCCCTTCCCCACAGCTCTGTTAAAAACCCATATAACTGCCATAAGCCCCCTCATCACTACAGCCATCAACCTCTCCCTCCAAGCCGGCCATGTTCAACCTTCCTTAAAGACAGCCATCATCACACCTCTCCTGAAAAAACCCACCCTTGACCCGGACATACTCTCCAATTACAGGCCTATCTCCAACCTGCCATTCCTCTCCAAGGTACTGGAAAAAGTGGTTGCCGCTCAACTCCAACAACACCTCAAACACAATAACCTCTTCGAGAAATTTCAGTCAGGATTCCGCACAGCTCACAGTACAGAAACAGCACTGGTCAGAGTCACTAATGATCTCCTGATGGCAGCTGACAATGGTTCCCCCTCCCTCCTCATCCTCCTGGACTTGTCCGCAGCTTTTGATACAGTCGACCACACCATCCTCCTCAACCGTCTCCACTCCACCATAGGACTCACCGACACTGCACTCAACTGGTTCACCTCATACCTCACTGACAGAACTGAGCGTGTCTCCCTGGGCGGTGTCTACTCACGGTCACATCCTGTCACCTGTGGCGTGCCCCAAGGTTCCGTCCTTGGCCCCACCCTCTTCACCCTTTATATGCTCCCCCTTGGTCGTGTCATCAGCCGGCATGGCATATCCTACCATTGCTACGCTGATGACACCCAACTCTACCTCAGGACTATCCCACTCCCCTCTGCCCCCCTGTCGTCACCACCATCATCACCATCATCCACATTAACCACCTGCCTTGAGGATACCGATAATTTTCTCCAACTGAACAGCTCCAAGACAGAGGCTATTCTCATCGGCACCCCACACCAGGTCAAATCCTCACCAATAACCAGCATCACCTTCTCCAGCCAAGACCTACCCCTCACACCTGTAGTCACCAACCTGTGTGTAAAAATGGACCCCCACCTGACCTTCAACCCCCATATTAAACACCTCTGCAAAACCTCCTTCTTCCACCTCCGAAACATAGCCAGACTCCGCCCCACACTCACCCTCCCTGATGCAGAAAAACTCGTCCACGCCTTTGTCTCCTCAAGGCTCGACTACTGTAACGCACTTCTCACCGGGATCCCTAGCAAGAGCATCCAGAGGCTCCAGTACATTCAGAACAGTGCTGCTAGGATCCTGGTGAGAGTGCGAAAATACGAACACATCACACCCATACTCCACTCCCTTCACTGGCTTCCCGTCTCCTCCAGGATTGAATACAAGGTCTGCCTCCTCACCCATCAATGCATCCACAGCAACGCCCCCCCTACTTAAAGGAACTCCTTGAACCCCCAGCCTCCACCCGCTCCCTCTGCTCCGGTACATCAAACACACTCAAATGCACAAGAACAATACTCCGCACCATGGGGGACCGGGCCTTCTGCTCAGCCGCCCCTTGGCTGTGGAACGCTCCTTTGTGGACCTTTTTTAAAAGGGACTAAAGACCTTCCTCTTTAGTAAGGCATTTGCCCAGTCAGACTTTTAAGCTGCCCTGTGTGCTGTTTTAACTGTTTTATTCTTTTTAACTGTTTTATTCTTATTCTTTTTTTTTCTCCTTTACATTTTCTTTTCTGCCTGTAGCACTTTGAGATTTGTTTCAAATGTAAAGTGCGTTATAAATAAAATGTATTATTATTTTTATTATTATTATTATTACCAGCTGCAATTCATTACCAGCTGCATTATTATTATCTGCGGGGGTCCGCTATAACTGCCTGTGTCAGTTTCAGCGCAGTACTTTAGGTAGGAACCAAAGTTATCTAAGGCGGAATTATTGTGTTCTGAGTTGTTCGTTCTGCCCGGACATATTGGCGGTGCGCACATACGTCACCCTTGAGATAAGAGACAAAACTTTTTTCAAATCAGATTTTTTTATTTTTAAGATACATTCAAATCAATCTTGAGAAGGAACAGGTTTTTCGCATAACATTTCTTTCTAAAATGGGACATTTATGCACTTCATAACTGATTCATGTCAACTCCGTCAGACACACTAAAATCCCTTTTATTTTAATTTGATAATTCTTTTAATATTGTTTTGTTCCAATATCACACTATTATGAAATATCCAATTTCTCAAATCCGTCATTTCAACCTTTATTTTCAATATTATAACATGAAAACCATGTAAAAAAAAGAAAATCATCATTACGTATCATTTCAGTTGGTGTTTCAAAACATAAGCACAAAAGATCGAATCGTCTATTTCTTTGGAAATTAACAAAAACATCACAGGACCAACGTCTGACGGAGTTGACGAACATCTGACGGAGTTGACAAGTTAAACTGATTTAGGTTCTAGACCACCTAGGATCTTGATTCTGGTGACTAATCCCACATTTTCAAGGATGAGGAATACAGTGGTACTATATAGATTTGCCCTGTGACCATGGTAGACATTTTCAAAAATGGTGGACCTGCTATTAGCCATAGCCATCATCACAGATGTGATGAGGTCAGCACATTTGGGCACATTTGGGCAAGTGGCTATGGCCAAACTAGGGGGTCTATGGCCAAACTAGGGGTCAAACTCCTTGGGCTAAATTCGGCCATATCCACTTGCCCAAATGTGCCCAAATGTGCTGACCTCATTTTGTGATGACGGCTATGGCTGTTTTCAGCCCAAGGAGTGTTTTTCGTGTATAGCTAATGCTTGGAATGCATTCAGAATCATGAAAACTCCCTAGTTTGACATGTCACATGCTACTTAAAGCATAATGAACATTTTGCCTTATATAGGTTGTTGATGGTACCCCAACTTTCAGCAGCTGTCAAAAGTTCCCCATGGGTGGTTGAATATAAAGCAATGTGGGATATGTTAGTAGAAAAGAAACCCTTCCAAACACATTGGTGAAGAAAATTCTTCACCAAGAAAATTCCTCAACAAGCTGCCACCAGAGATGAGAGCTGAATTCCGCCGCACAATGCTCTGCGGCCCAGGAGCAACCAACACCATGTTGGAGTTCTGAGTGGTTGAAGCACGAGTCCTAGCCATATAGCCTGTGCAAAGGCAAACACCTTGAAGTCCTGCTTGAGGTGAACAGTGAACAGTGAGTGAAAGACTGAAGACAGAAGATCTGCCTTCAGGACTATCAGGCAGGATGTGCAGACACTGAAGGCATCAGTGTCGTTCTCTGTGTCCCCAGCATGTCAACCAAAGCAATGTTACCAAATCAAAGGAGCCTTCACCTCAAGTCACCTGGGGCTGGGTGAGCAATCGTATCCTGTATCTAGCCTCACAACTAAATACAGACTCTTGGCCAGACTGCCGTTTGAAAGGGTCAAACCCCTCATCCTGATTGGGGAAGACCACCCCACCTAATCACACCAACCGAACAAGTGAGGTTGGGCCCTCCAGGTGGGCCAGCAGCCATCTGCACAAGACTGGGCTGGACCCTGCAGGAAAGCAATTTCCAGCCAAGACAATGTAAGTTGACTATAACAGAGCCCCAGAACACAGAGCTCATGAGAAGCATTGAGAAACACTGGCAGGAGGCCACCAAGATACAACGCCACAGAGACCCAGAGTGTGCCACCGCTGGCAGTAATGAGATCAACTGCTGCAGCAACGATGTCATGAAAGGCAAGTCTCCACCAAAAAAACCCTGAGCCTAATCGTCAAGAGACCAAAGTTTCTCGTGTGCGCATCCTGGCGCTTATTCACTATTTCAGGAATAAATAGCCTTGCCTTGCACATGTTACCAATACATACACATTGGCCTCGGACCCTCGGTTACATGTACAAAATGATGAATTGTCTATTCTGTAGACTGTACGGCTCTGTTCAGAGTTCCAGTGATCCAGCTGTGTGACTGTGACACTGTATTGTTCCACCACTTTTGCTTTGGCAATGTAAACGTATGTTTTCCCATGCCAATAAAGCCCTTTGAATTGAATTGAATTGATACACGTCATTAGTGATCGCGGAATGTGCCGTCGCTTTGAAATGACAGCGTAGTACATTCCGATTCTAGAGGAAAATTCGACCACCACTCTGTCCTCGCATAGAATCCTCTCCTCCTCCTCTCCTCCTTGCTGGGGGCGGAGCCGAGGAGCGAGTGGAGGACGTGAGGAGAGTGAGCGAGTGTGAAAGTTGCGGTATTGGAATTTAGCTTTAGTGATAGGATGGGTGGGTGGTCTATCTTATCTTAATCTTCATGGTGGGGGGGGGGGGGGGGGGGTTAGGGTTCTAATTATGTATCTTAATCTTCATGGTGGGGGGTGTTAGGGTTAGGGGTCTAATATGTACCGTAATCTTCATGGTTGGGGGTACCAGGTTAGGGGTGTAATATGTACCTTAATCTTCATGGTTGGGGGTGCCAGGTTAGGGGTCTAATATGTACCTCAATCTTCATGGTGGGGGGTGCCAGTGCTCTGATCTCTTTCTGCATACGGTCGGCGATGCCCGGGAACATGGTGTTGCCTCCCGACATCACGGTGTTAGCGTACAGGTCCTTACGGATGTCGACGTCACATTGCATGATGCTGTTGTATGTGGTCTCGTGGATGCCCGTCGACTCCATGCCTGTAGGGGGCAGCACACAGCGGAGTGAGTGAGTGATTCACTGTTTCCACACCTAAGCGCAAAACGGCCGACAGCCGCGGACAGAAGAAGCTGTGCGCAGCTTGTTTTTACGGGTTTTTAAGACAGCTGGTGGATGGAAATTAAGCTCCACCTCTGCGGACGACTGACACGGAGGAGAGCGTTTCCGGGAATCTGGCCGTCGCGCAAGTCGTCCGCGGAAGTGGAGCTTCTTTTCCATCCACCAGCTGTCTAAAAACCTGGAAAAAGAAGCTGCGCACAGCCGAGAACGTGCGCAGCTCTATAGTAAGTCTGGCAGCACCTAGTGAGTGAGTGAGTGAGTGAGTGAGTGAGGAGTGAAGTCCAACACACACCGTCTGTGAACGCTGTGGGTCAAAACCGCCTCCTTTATTTTCAATGAACCTATCCCACACTGGCGGCGTCAGACGCGCACTGGTGCGCGTTCACGCCT
The DNA here is from genome assembly GCF_964188405.1 of Protomyctophum parallelum. Classification (NCBI taxonomy): domain Eukaryota; kingdom Metazoa; phylum Chordata; class Actinopteri; order Myctophiformes; family Myctophidae; genus Protomyctophum; species Protomyctophum parallelum. Next base: position 35,862,092 of record NC_139712.1, on the reverse strand, counting down.
CGCCTGACGCTCCGATACGCCACTGTTCTATTTTCCAGGCGTTGCCGCACGGCCTCCATCCGGGAATCCGTGGGCGTGGCTGGCCAGCCACGCGGTAGCATGCCGCGTCCTGTGGGTGTTCCTGTGCGGCTATGACGCGTGGCAATACTGTGCCGCGTCGCTGCGCACCCGCTTCACAAACGGTGTGTGTTAGGCTTGAGTCATGTAACTTTCCCGACGTCAAGCTGTGTATGTGTTCAACAACACAGCTATGCAAAATAACACTGATAGCTATGAGGTGATGAAAGCTTTCCATCCAGTACCACAGAGGCTCATGAAAATAGTAAAATTGTTACTTTTTGGAAAATGGCAAATGCAATATTATTACTCAAAATGTGAAAGTAATTAGCCCTTCGCTAGACCCCACCGCAAAAAGTGATTGTTGAAAATCCAAATAGTTTAGCAGGCCTAAAAAGGAGGGCTAGGGTTCAGGGGTCACGGCTAAGGGGTTAGGTAGTGAAGCCTCCTCCCCACTTCTGTTTTGTCTTCACAGTCGCGCAAATTTATCCACAATAGATAAACAGTTCCAGAATCTATGTAGGAGGTGTAGTTCCAGACTCTATGTAGGAGGTGTAGTTCCAGACTATATGTAGCATTCAGGAGGTGTTGTTCCAGACTCTATGTAGGAGGTGTAGTTCCAGACTATATGTAGCATTCAGGAGGTGTTGTTCCAGACTCTATGTAGGGAGGTGTAGTTCCAGACTCTATGTAGCATTCAGGAGGTGTAGTTCCAGACTCTATGTAGTATTCAGGAGGTGTAGTTCCAGACTCTATGTAGCATTCAGGAGGTGTAGTTCCAGACTCTATGTAGCATTCAGGAGATGTAGTTCCAGACTCTATGTAGCATTCAGGAGGTGTAGTTCCAGAATCTATGTAGCATTCAGGAGGTGTAGTTCCAGACTCTATGTAGGGAGGTGTAGTTCCAGACTCTATTTAGGAGGTGTAGTTCCAGACTCTATGTAGCATTCAGGAGGTGTAGTTCCAGACTCTATGTAGGGAGGTGTAGTTCCAGACTCTATGTAGGGAGGTGTAGTTCCAGACTCTATGTAGGGAGGTGTAGTTCCAGACTCTATGTAGGGAGGTATAGTTCCAGACTCTATGTAGGGAGGTGTAGTTCTAGACTCTATGTAGGGAGGTGTAGTTCCAGACTCTATGTAGGGAGGTGTAGTTCCAGACTCTATGTAGGGAGGTGTAGTTCCAGACTCTGTGTAGGGAGGTGTAGTTCCAGACTCTATGTAGGGAGGTGTAGTTCCAGACAGGTTTAGTTTCAGACTCTATGTAAGGAGGTGTAGTTCCAGACTCTATGTAGGGAGGTGTAGTTCCAGACTCTATGTAGGGAGGTGTAGTTCCAGACTCTATGTAGGGAGGTGTAGTTCCAGACTCTATGTAGGGAGGTGTAGTTCCAGACTCTATGTAGGGAGGTGTAGTTCCAGACTCTATGTAGGGAGGTGTAGTTCCAGACTCTATGTAGCATTCAGATATTTTAGAATAGTTTAGAATAGTGGCTAAGCAAGACTAGGTCAGGTCAGGGGTCACCTATTAAGGAGGGCTGGAACATGACCTCAGGACATCTGAACCTCTCGTTGCCGACGGTGATGACCTGTCCGTCAGGAAGCTCGTAGCTCTTCTCCAGAGACGTGGAGGGGGCAAAGGAATGGCCCATCGGGGCAGGCAAGACGGCCATCTGCATCTCTTGCTCGAAGTCTAACGCCACGTAGCTCACCTTCTCTTTGATGTCCCTAACGATCTCCCTCTCCTCTGCGCACGCACACACACACACACACACACACACACACACACACACACACACACACACCCTCACACACACACACACACACACACACACACACACACACACACACACAGTGTGTTTCAGTCATTTGGATTCCATAGAAGCAGCGGAAATTGCCGATCTACAAGCCCTCAATGCGCTTGTAGATTGGCTATTTTCGGTTGTTGTTTTAAGATTAGAGCATTTAACATTTGAAGTGGTCAAACTCACATGTTCAGAAGCATCTTCCATAATACCTTACTACTAGTCTGGGATATTTCATATAAAAGCAACGGTTAAAGCCTAAGTCTGTGATTTCTTTCCCTCATGGTTGGCAGTACAGTATGTACAGTAGAACAGCAGGAGCAATGTTACTAACACATAATGTTACATCTTGTGTTAATTGTTTAGGAAAACAGGCACTGGTTTCACAAATCACACATTATATTAGGACTTGGTCACACAAACATTGTCCGGGTTTCCCATACAGATTTTGGGTTGTGCGTAGCTTGCCCAGGTGTGAAGCGCATGCACACATGCCCAGAAGGACAGGTGTGCAGCGCATGCACACATGCCCAGAAGGACAGGTGTGCAGCGCATGCACACATACCCAGAAGGTGTGCAGCGCATGCACAAATGCCCAGAAGGTGTGCAGCGCATGCACACATGCCCAGAAGGTGTGCAGCGCATGCACACATGCCCAGAAGGTGTGCAGCGCATGCACACATACCCAGAAGGTGTGCAGTGCATGCACACATGCCCAGAAGGTGTGCAGCGCATGCACAAATGCCCAGAAGGTGTGCAGCGCATGCACACATACCCAGAAGGTGTGCAGCGCATGCACACATGCCCAGAAGGTGTGCAGCGCATGCACACATACCCAGAAGGTGTGCAGCGCATGCACACATGCCCAGAAGGTGTGCAGCGCATGCACACATACCCAGAAGGTGTGCAGCGCATGCACACATACCCAGAAGGTGTGCAGCGCATGCACACATACCCAGAAGGTGTGCAGCGCATGCACACATGCCCAGAAGGTGTGCAGCGCATGCACACATGCCCAGAAGGTGTGCAGCGCATGCACACATGCCCAGAAGGTGTGCAGCGCATGCACACATACCCAGAAGGTGTGCAGCGCATGCACACATGCCCAGAAGGTGTGCAGCGCATGCACACATGCCCAGAAGGTGTGCAGCGCATGCACACATACCCAGAAGGTGTGCAGCGCATGCACACATGCCCAGAAGGTGTGCAGCGCATGCACACATACCCAGAAGGCCGCCAGAAGGCTGCATGCAGAAGGTAACACGTTTCCCGAATGCCTATAGTTGGTAACGTATGGTGCAGCCAATTAGGCATTACGACTGGCTTTGGGAATAATTAATTAATTAATTAATTAATGGCATGTGCGACAGTTTTTTGGAAAGGCTTGCCACATTAGGCAAACATGAAACACCCAAATCTTTGTTTAATTTCGAAATCCATATATATTTAAACTAGAAGAAGAGAATAGACTCTCTCTCTCTCTCTCTAGCATTGAAAAAGCCGCCATGTAATGTAATGTCACAATCATCTTAAAACATATATTCTTTTAGATTTGTTTTGGGGCTTTTTATGCCTTTATTGATAGTGAACTGTAGACAGACAGGAAAGGGGGAGAGACACGCGACAAAGACCGCCTGGCTCGGGAGTCGAACCCGCGGCACGCCGTCTGGCTGACTTGGCAGCCTAGGTGCCCAGATGGTTGAGATAACCTTTCCAATCTTAAAACATATTTCATATATGCCAAGTATAGCTAAAGTTCGATAGATGATGGTGAAATAAACATGCTTGTTTAATTTTGAAACTTAAGATTAATGTTCCTACAGTGTTGTGCACAGCACAGCACAGCACAGACAAACAGACAGGCGTGCGTGCGTGTGTACCATTGGTTTTGAAGTTGTGTCCATTCCCGTTCAGTGCCTTCTGGAGGTAGTTGGTGATGTCTCGTCCAGCCAGGTCCAACCTACTGATGGCTTTAGGCAGAGCATTGCCCTCGTAGATAGGAACAGAATGGCTCACTCCATCGCCACTGTCTAGGACTATACCTGGGTGGAGAAAGTAGAAAACATGTTTGTCTCCACCAGTCGAAGGCATGGGGAGAGTATGTTTTGCATTCCGTCCATCCGTCAGTCCATGTGTCTGTGTGTTCGTGTGTCCGTCTGTGAACAGCTAATCTCTGGCACCGTTGGCTTGATCACAGCCAAACTCTGCAGACAGACAGACAGACAGACAGACAGACAGACAGACAGACAGACAGACAGACAGACAGACAGACAGACAGACAGACAGACAGACAGACAGACAGACAGACAGGTACTGACCAGTGGTGCGTCCAGAAGCGTACAGTGACAGGACAGCCTGGATGGCGACGTACATCGCAGGCGTTTTGAACGTCTCAAACATGACCTGAGGAGAGAGAGATTAAAATAATAAGAAATTATCATTTGTGTCTGTCTGTGTGTGTCTGCACGCGCGTGCAGACACACACCCTGTCTCCACTATACCGCCCAATGAGGAACACAGAGAACTTCACCTGACACGCCCCCTCCACTATACCGCCCAATGAGGAACACAGAGAACTTCACCTGACACGCCCCCTCCACTATACCACCCAATGAGGAACACAGAGAACTTCACCTGACACGCCCCCTCCACTATACCACCCAATGAGGAACACAGATAACTTCACCTGACACGCCCCCTCCACTATACCGCCCAATGAGGAACACAGAGAACTTCACCTGACACGCCCCCTCCACTATACCGCCCAATGAGGAACACATAGAACTTCACCTGACACGCCCCCCTCCACTATACCACCCAATGAGGAACACATAGAACTTCACCTGACACGCCCCCTCCACTCTACCGCCCAATGAGGAACACAGATAACTTCACCTGACACGCCCCCTCCACTCTACCGCCCAATGAGGAACACAGAGAACTTCACCTGACACGCCCCCTCCACTATACCGCCCAATGAGGAACACAGAGAACTTCACCTGACACGCCCCCTCCACTATACCGCCCAATGAGGAACACAGAGAACTTCACCTGACACGCCCCCTCCACTATACCACCCAATGAGGAACACAGAGAACTTCACCTGACACGCCCCCTCCACTATACCGCCCAATGAGGAACACAGAGAACTTCACCTGACACGCCCCCTCCACTATACCACCCAATGAGGAACACAGATAACTTCACCTGACACGCCCCCTCCACTATACCACCCAATGAGGAACACAGATAACTTCACCTGACACGCCCCCTCCACTATACCACCCAATGAGGAACACAGATAACTTCACCTGACACGCCCCCTCCACTATACCACCCAATGAGGAACACAGATAACTTCACCTGACACGCCCCCTCCACTATACCGCCCAATGAGGAACACAGAGAACTTCACCTGACACGCCCCCTCCACTATACCACCCAATGAGGAACACAGATAACTTCACCTGACACGCCCCCCTCCACTATACCGCCCAATGAGGAACACAGAGAACTTCACCTGACACGCCCCCTCCACTATACCACCCAATGAGGAACACAGAGAACTTCACCTGACACGCCCCCTCCACTATACCGCCCAATGAGGAACACAGAGAACTTCACCTGACACGCCCCCTCCACTATACCGCCCAATGAGGAACACAGAGAACTTCACCTGACACGCCCCCTCCACTATACCACCCAATGAGGAACACAGATAACTTCACCTGACACGCCCCCTCCACTATACCGCCCAATGAGGAACACAGAGAACTTCACCTGACACGCCCCCTCCACTATACCACCCAATGAGGAACACAGATAACTTCACCTGACACGCCCCCTCCACTATACCGCCCAATGAGGAACACAGATAACTTCACCTGACACGCCCCCTCCACTATACCGCCCAATGAGGAACACATAGAACTTCACCTGACACGCCCCCTCCACTATACCGCCCAATGAGGAACACAGATAACTTCACCTGACACGCCCCCTCCACTATACCGCCCAATGAGGAACACAGAGAACTTCACCTGACACGCCCCCTCCACTATACCACCCAATGAGGAACACAGAGAACTTCACCTGACACGCCCCCTCCACTATACCGCCCAATGAGGAACACAGATAACTTCACCTGACACGCCCCCTCCACTATACCGCCCAATGAGGAACACAGATAACTTCACCTGACACGCCCCCTCCACTATACCGCCCAATGAGGAACACAGAGAAGGTCCGACGGAATTCCACACAGACCCAATTAAAACTCACACAGATGTGCCATTCCAAATCTTCACGCTTTCCTGATCTTTTCTTGAAGGTTTTCTTAAAATGTGTTGTTTTGGGGTGAGTGTAATGAAAACCGTGCAAACATAGACATATATAAAGGCTAGATGACTCGCCCGCGCTGCTGGCCAATGGAGATCAACGCCATCTTGCTACAGTGAGCTTGTGTGTGTGAGTGTGTGTGTGTGTGTGTGTGTGTGTGTGTGTGTGTGTGTGTGTGTGTGTGTGTGTGTGTGTGCGTGCGTGCGTGCGTGCGTGCGTGCGTGCGTGCGTGCGTGCGTGCGTGCGTGCGTGCGTGCGTGCGTGCGTGCGTGCGTGTGTGTGTGTGTGCGTACCTCTTTGATCTTCTCTCTGTTGGCCTTGGGGTTCAGCGGGGCTTCGGTCAGCAGGACACAATGTTCTTCGGGGGCCACTCGCAGCTCGTTGTAGAATGTGTGATGCCAAATCTGACAGATTGATTGATTGATTGATTGAAGTAAAAAAGGTACGACTTTGACTTTTTTACACGGCCCAGTTTCGAATTTCAGCCGTCCGTAAGGTGCTCTTTGAGAGCGGTTTTGAAGGAGTCAAGGGATTCACATTTCTTAATGGCTGTTGGTAGGGTGTTCCACATTTTAGTGGCATAGGAGCGAAATGTATTAATTCCCTTGTTTGAGACGAATATGGGTTGCACATGGTTTGTTGAACTCCCTCCCTCTGGTGTTGTGCGAGTGGACTTCATTGACATTAAGGAAGTATTTAGACAGGTACATGGGTATCTTGGTGGTGTAGCGGATCTTGTAGACCAGACCCATTGCAAGTTGCTGTACTCTGTCCTCAACCCTAAGCCATTCCTGCCTATCTCTGGGCAGGGGTGAGGTGGGTTCGGGGAGTGAGGCCAAGTAGTAGTCTGACCAGTTTGTTTTGGGAGGTCTGGAGCCTTGTTTTAAGGGCCTTTGAGGTGCTGTGGTACCAAGAAGTGCATGCATAGTAGAATAAACCATGTATGAGGGCTCCTTTTATATCACAGCGCAGGTTAGGGGAGGGGTGGGGGTCTTTACTGTGGGTGGGTGTGTGTGTGTGTGTGTGTGTGCGTGTGTGCGTGTGTGCACCTTCTCCATGTCGTCCCAGTTGATGATCATGCCCTGCTCTATGGGGTATTTGATGGTCAGAATGCCCCTCTTAGGCCGAGCCCCCACATAGGCGTCTTTTTGCCCCTTGTCCACCTGACAGACAGACAGACAGACAGACAGACAGACAGACAGACAGACAGACAGACAGACAGACAGACAGACAGACAGACAGACAGACAGACAGACAGACAGACAGACAGACAGACAGACAGACAGACAGACAGACAGACAGACAGACAGACAGACAGACAGACAGAATAAAACATTAGCAAAATGTGCTACTTAACTACAGCATAGTAACCGGGAGGCTCGCCCCAAATCACACTCGCCCCCATTTTCTTTTTTGCAGACCAGTCGGTGGGGTGTGGTTCTTGTATAATTCTTGCATTTGTTTTAGTTTAGGAATAAGGTTAGGTTTAGACATAGTCTTACTGAGGTTATGTTTAGGAATAAGGTTAGGTTTAGACAGAGTTTTATTGAGGTTACGATTAGGAATACCAGGTGGCGACAAGAGATTTCACCCGCAGGGTGAGTATCATGTTTTGGGGTGAGTGTAATGAAAACTGTGCGAACTGCTTTAGTGTGGCTGTCAAGTCCATAGACATATATAAAGGCTATAGACGACTCGCCCGCGCTGCTGGCCAATGGAGATCAACGCCATCTTGCGGCCATCTTGCTACAGTGAGCTCGTCCACTCATAACATTGTGTCTATATGGTTCATGTTCTTTTTAACATGCTCAATTTTCAACCGATTTTCAAAAAGTTTGGTTTTCTATGAACGTCAGAGATGTAGTTATGATACTGCATACTTTCAAAAATAACATTAAGCAGATAAACACCCTGAATCATAGGGTAGATAACATTTGTAATAAACCAAACCATTATGATACTGCATAATATAAAATAACATTAAGCGGATAAGCATCCTGAATTATAGGGTTGATAATGTTTGTAATAAACTAAACCGTAAATCAGCGAGTTGAGAGTATTTTAGCTTGAGCAGTATTTTTGCTATACCATGATAGAACGCACCAGAAAAGTTGACTGTAGCAAGATGAACTGCCATCTAGTCTTTCTTTATAGACCCTCCAGGAAAATGTGATTATGCGATCGCATAATTTACCGCATAATCGTCAAAATGGCACAGATTATGCAGGGTAATTCTTTTTCAAAAGGGGCGCATAATCACGCAAACTTACCGCATATTTCACAACTCCGTATAATAAAGGATTTTCCCCCACGTTTTTCTGGAGGGTCTATTCTTATCTACAGTATAGAGCGTCGCAGTCCCGCCCCTCGTGAGACCCGGAAAAGAAATCCCCGTTCATTTTCCTCATAGACTTTTCTTAAAGTATTTATTTAAAGACGTTTACGCCGCGGACAAAGCCAACTCTTGTCGTGACAAATCATGACAATAAACACAATATTTTGGGCCAAACAAAGAATTACAACGTAGAAAACACTTTTTTTGTTGTTTTTCTTCTTTGCAATTATTTGTTTGGTCCAAAATATTGTGTTTGTTGTCATGATTTGTCACGACTCGAGTTGGCTTCGTACAACGCTTAAAAGGTCTTTAGATAAATACTTTATGAAATGTCTATGGGAAAAATGCATTGGGATTCATTTCCTGGGCCTGGCGGCGTCATGAAAGCTGGCAGGACTGCGACGCGCTATACCTATCTATAGTCAAATGGACCAATGGTGTGTGGTCTCATCTATATCTATGGTCGAATCGACCAATGGCATCTCACCTTGCTGGGAAGTACCACGATGGATTTGAAGACGGAGATAGGGGCGTTGTCTCCAGCAAAGCCAACCTTGGTCTGGCCACTCCCATTATCAATCACCAACGCTTGATGTTCCTGTTCATCTTCACCACTCATGACTGAAACTGTGCATGCACGCACGCACACACGCACATTTTATTACGGTACATTATCACACATGCATGGTATCATATTAAAACTATAAAAAGTTCCCATCGGGGCACAGGTCTCCACCAGGCCAGGTCAGGTTGTGGCCTCCTGGTGGCGCTATAATAGGCCAATGTGAAAAGGGTGCCATTTCTTCTTACACCATTGATGGCAATTGGATGATGTATTGGATGGGGCATTTTGTTCCAAAAATGTGTTTTGCAAAAATCCGCCTGTTGTTGGCGCTATAACAGGCCAATGTGAAAAGGGTGGGATATATTCCTCAGCCTAGTAGGAGAGTCTGTGAAACATTTTAAGTAAATTGCACGCTGGGTTCATGATTTTGAGATTTTGTTTCAAAAGGGCCAATCCTCCAAACTTTTGAAAGCCCTAGTTAGCCAATTACGATGGAATATGAAATATCGGACAGCTCCATCTTGAACACATGACTATAGAGATAGTGTGTAATGATTTACGGGATTTTTGGACAGAATATGGAGGAGTAATATAAAAAAAAATGTTTTTCAAAAGTCGGCCTTCTGGTGGCGCTATAACAGGCCGTTCTCAATAATGACAATAATGATGTACAGTGCTCGTTTGTTCCTTGATCTCAAAATGACATCCATGAGTACCTATGGGTATCTATTAGACACACCCACAGACACACCCCCAGATTTATTGTGGAGTGTGGAGTGGCTATTCAACCACCAGGTGGCGTCGGCCCATGATGAGCAGAGCTGCAGGCACTGAGTCTTAATAGCTTCTAGCAATATGCAGTGGTGGAAAAAGTATCACATTTTGTACTGTATCAATACTGCAATATTGAAATACATTGAAATACATACTGTTACAAGTAACATTTATTTGAGTAAGCGGTTAGGGTCCATTTGGTTCCATTTCTACACTCTAAAGTTAAATTATCATTGATGTTACAATATAAATATTGGGGGTCCCAGAGATATAAATGCCATTAAATGGGGGTCCATACTCCATAGACTAATGCATGTCAAACTGGGGGTGATTGAAATTAAACGGGTTGAGAGTCACTGCTATAGCTGTAAAAACCTTCTCTTATGGGGGTCCCTGGCATATCTTTTCAAATCGGGGTCCCGGCATATCTTTTCAAATGGGGGTCCCTGGCATATCTCTTCAAATGGGGGGTCCCTGGCATATCTCTTCAAATGGGGGGTCCCTGGCATATCTCTTCAAATGGGGGTCCCTGGCATATCTCTTCAAATGGGGGGGTCCCTGGCATATCTCTCTTTCATTTTTATCATGTCATATGCTATAGCTGTAAAAACCTTCTCTTATGGGGGTCCCTGGCATATCTTTTCAAATGGGGGTCCCTGGCATATCTTTTCAAATGGGGGTCCCTGGCATATCTCTTCAAATGGGGGGTCCCTGGCATATCTCTTCAAATGGGGGGTCCCTGGCATATCTTTTCAAATGGGGGTCCCTGGCATATCTTTTCAAATGGGGGTCCCTGGCATATCTCTTCAACCGGGGGGTCCCTGGCATATCTCTTCAAATGGGGGGTCCCTGGCATATCTCTTCAAATGGGGGTCCCTGGCATATCTCTTCAAATGGGGGGGTCCCTGGCATATCTCTCTTTCATTTTTATCATGTCATATGCTATAGCTGTAAAAACCTTCTCTTATGGGGGTCCCTGGCATATCTTTTCTCTTTCTTCTCTCTTTCATTTTTATCATGTCATATGAAAGCAGGGAATCATAGCTTCAAATTGACATATAAGTTGTTCAGTTTGACCAACCAGTTTTGGAGATATGGCTTTTAGAAAAAGGTCTTGCCTGCTGGAGCGACATGCGTTCAGGATGCCTCAAACTGGAAGTTGCAACAGGAGCCCGATGGACCAAGAGGGACATTCAGATTGGTTAATTAGAGTGAATACAGTTCAACAGCTTATAGAACTGAAATCAAGTTAGAACTCTTCAAGAGTAGCTCTCTCATTCAGAGAGAGTACTACAGACACCTATGTCATCATGCATGACTGTGACTAGTCTTTGTTTGATGATCTCTGACTGGGACCAGTTTTTACAAAATCTCATTGCTTATACAACTTTCTTTGAGATTTACATTAGACAATTAAAAATCCTATATTTTCTCCCCGATTCCGATCTTTTGAAAATCATGTGATCAGAGCCGATTTCCGATCACCCGATCCGATCGGGACAACCCTAATAATGATGTACAATTACTACGACTATTACTGCTACTATACTATAGTACATTATATTTATATTGCCCATCTCGGCAAGTCATGAGGGAAAACACTCTACCTTTCTGTGTCTGTGCTGCTGAGATTAAGGTGACCTAGACCCAAACACAATGACAGGCAGACAGACACAGACACACACAGACACACACACACACACACACACACGATACTGATGTTATGGTTCACTGTTTAGCCTTCCAAAAGTACATCCCATCTATCGGAAGCGTGGCACACAAAACCGCACACGGTTTGTGGACATAGACAAGCTAGGCCTTGCTTTGGGAGAACCTCTGTGAGTCTGGTTGCGCTACACACATTTACAGGATTTACTGTGATTGCCTTTGCTGGCCGTGGAAAACTGAATGCACTGAGGTTATTGAAGAAAACACGCAGTATTTTTGCATGATAGAACGCACCAGAAAAGTTGACTGTAGCAAGATGAACTGCCATCTAGTCTTTCTTTATAGACCCTCCAGGAAACTTTGATTATGCGATCGCATAATTTACCACATAATCATCCAAATGGCGCAGATTATGCAGGGTAATTCTTTTTCAAAATGGGCGCATAATCACGCAAACGAGGGTCTATTCTTATCTATACCTACAGTATCTATAGTCAAATGGACCAATGTTGTGTGGTCTCATCTATAAATCTATGGTCAAATCGGCCAATGGCATCTCATCTTGTGCGTGGGACGTGCCGAGATGGTTGGGAAGACGACCCTAGGGGCGTCGTCTTCAGCAAAGTCAGCCTTGATCGGGCCACTCCCATTATCAACCACCAACGCTTCAGGTTCATAACTCATGACTGAAACTGTGCACGCACGCACGCACGCACATTTTATTACGGTACATTATCACACCAAAGCAGTGCTCTCCTCTTCATCACTCATGACTGACACTGTGCACGCACGCACGCATTGATTTCTCTATCATGTAAGACTTGCAAGTGTTTCTGACAGGTATACTATAACTCTGACTCATGAAACCTAACATGAACTGAATGAATGAGCTGCTATAATAGGCCAATGTGAAAAGGGTGCCGTCGTAATGGGTTAAATGAAAGGTGCAGTAGTGTGTGGGGTGTTTCTCACCTGAAGAAGAGGCAGGTAGTCTCTGTGGAGGTCAGATGAAGCTGTCACACTCACATCCAATGTCTGCACTGTTCCCCATGTACTGATTATATACACGCCCAGCTTCCTCTTCTCTGTGTCACACGTGTGCACGCAGCCACGCGCACACCCTCACAGTGGTGGGAAAGTACATTACTTGAGTAAAGTATCTGTACTGCGATGTAGAAGTAAGGGCCTATAGTATACTCATTATGCAGATTGTTACACAAGGTATCTTGTGTATTAATTAACTGTATTAAAAATATTTGGAAATAGCCGATCTACAGGCAAAACAATCTAACTGTGGGTCCTTGACATGATAATGGCAGGCATTCACTGTTCTGTGTCACCAGAACTATCACAAGTTTGTCAAAGTTCAACATCCGCTCCCTATCAGAGTGGATCAGATTTTTATTTTGGGGTGATGCAAAAAGAAAACTAAATACAGCATTGGGATCATAGAATTATCTCATTTGTCAATTAAAAAGTCTTAGTTTAATTTTGAAATAATATCTTTAACACCCAAAAATCTAAATCTTATCCACTCTGATTAAACATTTTTGTAAGTAAGACTTAATCTATCATACTTTTTGGCTAAAGTTCACACACACACACACACACACACACACACACACACACACACACACACACACACACACACAAACACACCCTATTCTCAGACAGAACAGGGAAGTGTGCGGTTTTGTGATTGTGCTGAGTCGATATTTGTTGTGATTAAGGTGACCCAGACCCACACGCACACGCACACACGCACACACACACACACACACACACACACACACACACACACGATACTGATGTTATGGTTCACTGTACATCCCATCTATCGGAAGCGTGGCACACAAAACCGCACACGGTTTGTGGACATAGACAAGCTAGGCCTTGCTTTGGGAGAACCTCTGTGAGTCTGGTTGCGCTACACACATTTACAGGATTTACTGTGATTGCCTTTGCTGGCCGTGGAAAACTGAATGCAATGATCATCATCATTTTGGTTGAATTATAAAGATATTGCGGGTCAAACCGTTAGCCATTTGCTAACTTCCGGTTTACAACCTAGGCAAATTTTCGCCTTAAAATAAGGACCTGACTTTTAAGGCCAGAACAGATGATCTGACTGACAGACTGATATTTGTGATTTTTATTTGCTACAACATGTAATTTAATTTGCTACGTATTAATGAGGGTAAGGTCAACATAAGAGTCAAGACCAAGTTATGCAAGTTTGTGACCTTGACCTTGACCTTCGACTGAAATTGAATTGCTTCCAAATCACCAACCATATAAAAAATTGTTGTCATGGTAAATGCAGGGGTTGAAAGTTTGGGTACCATTAAAGACCTATACAAGGCAAAAATGTCAAATTTATATTTATGTAGCATGTGTCAAACTAGGTGTTATTCATGATTCTGAATCAATTCCAAGCTTTAGTTTTGCATGGAAACCCCCTAGTTTGACACGTCACATTCTACTTGCATAATTAAAATTTGGCATTTTAATGGTACCCCAAGTTTCAACCCCTAATTTACCATGATCCACAATTTTTCTATTGATATTTGGATCATAAAAAACCTTGAGCGATTACTATTGCAATTTCGTTTGGGTCACGCCCATTTTTAGCTTAGATTAACTGGCCTATAATAATTTATGACGGTGTCACGCAACAAGCAGTAGTGGCAAACAGCCACCTGACAAGCTTGTAGATCTGATATTTGACCTCCTGTTCCTCTGTTCCATCCGGGCAGTCCCAGATGTCAGGTCACCCTGACATGTCAAATGACTGCACTTTAACTTCCTCATTTACTGACAAGCCTTCCTGCCTGCCCGCCTGTCTGTCTGCCTGCCTGATGGTTTCCATGGTGATGAGCAGGCCTGGCATGGTTTCCTCCGCCATCGGTGTGTGAATGGTAAATTATGTTATGTAGATACTGTAGCATTATTGAACTCACTCGCCAACATCACTGCCATCTAGTGGCAGGGTTCCGTTCCTGCACACACCAGCAATGTAAAGTGGAGTAGGAGTAAAGTTAAAAAATAAAGTACAAAAGTATTGGCCTCAAAATGTACTTAAAGTGCTAAAAGTAAAAGTACTCATGCAGAATGTGCCATTTCACAAGTTTTCAAATGTATAAGAATATTTTGAAAATAGCAGCAAGCTCACAATGCATTGTGAGCTTGTAGATCAGGGGTCCCCAAACTACGGCCCACGGGCCGTATACGGCCCGCCATGTCATTTTTTTTTATAGCCACAATATAGAAATTTATTTTATTTTTTCATTAGCACTGGATGAGAGCAAATAATTAGATTAATACATTAAGTTTAATTTGTATTATTGCTCTTGTATTGCTATTGGAGACACTGGGGAGGCACTGGGGGGACACTGGGGGACACTGGGCAGGCACTGGGGAGGCACTGGGGAGGCACTGGGGAGACACTGGGGAGGCACTGGGGAGACACTGGGGAGGCACCCAGGGGGACACTGGGGAGGCACTGGGGAGACACTCAGGGGGACACTGGGGAGGCACTGGGAAGGCACTGGGGAGACACTGGGGAGGCACTGGGGAGACACTCAGGGGGACACTGGGAGGCACTGGGGAGACACTGGGGAGGCACTGGGGAGGCACTGGGGAGACACTCAGGGGGACATTGGGGAGGCACTGGGAAGGCACTGGGGAGGCACTGGGGAGACACTGGGGAGGCACTCTGGGGGACACTGGGGAGGCACTGGGGAGACACTGGGGAGGCACTCAGGGAGACACTGGGGAGGCACTCAGGGAGGCACTGGGGAGGCACTCAGGGAGACACTGGGGAGGCACTGGGGAGACACTGGGGAGGCACTGGGGAGACACTGGGGAGGCACTGGGGGGGCACTGGGGGGACACTGGGGAGGCACTGGGGAGGCACTGGGGGGGACACTGGGGGGGACACTGGGGAGGCACTCAGGGGGACACTGGGAGGCACTGGGGAGGCACTGGGGAGACACTGGGGAGGCACTGGGGAGACACTCAGGGGGACACTGGGGAGACACTCAGGGGGACACTGGGGAGGCACTCAGGGGGACACTGGGAGGCACTGGGGAGGCACTCAGGGAGGCACTGGGGAGGCACTCAGGGGGACACTGGGAGGCACTGGGGAGACACTGGGGAGGCACTGGGGAGGCACTGAGGAGACACTGGGGAGGCACTCTGGGGGACACTGGGGAGACACTGGGAGACATTGGGGAGGCACTGGGGAGGCACTCAGGGGGACACTGGGGAGGCACTTTGCAGACACTGGGCAGACACTGCAGGGCAGACACTGGGGTGGCACTTGGGGAGGCACTGGGGAGGTACTGGACATTTAATATCACAAACACCATGATTCACTAGGCCCCTCAAAAAAGAAAAAACAGCTTGGCATGGCACGATTTATTTCAAGCATGGCGCAGCGCCATGCCAACAACATTGTGCAGGAAACCCTGGCACTGCTGCATGTACACTAGTACATGCACTATATGCAGCCCTGTAGTGCTGCATGTACAGTACATGCACTATATGCAGCCCTGTAGTGCTGCATGTACAGTACGTGCACTGGTTATTAATATTTGGTTATGTTTACGTTTAGGCAACCCCTGCGATCGTCACACTTTTTCTGTTACAAACTGACCCCGGCCCCCATCAGAGAAGGGGAAAGTTATGTGGCCCTCACAGGAAAAAGTTTGGGGACCCCTGTTGTAGATCATGGACCACTGGTGGTCCCCGTTAGTGAGAGACTGGACCTGGGCTGATCCGTCCATGATCTGCTTGTTGTCTATTGGCTATTAACTGCCAATAGACTATTAACTAGTTTTATCTGTGAGAATCAGTAGCAGCCCATTGGTGCATGAACCGGCCGACCATGGGCTAAAACCAGGTCTAACCAATCTGAACGAGAGGCACCCTGATTGGTAAGTGGGTACCATGATTTCTGGACCAATGTCAGAGCTTCTCAGATAAAAGAATAGTTTTGGAGGCAGACTGCTGCCCCTAGTGGCCTAGTCAGAGAGACTAGCTGTCTTATAGGGAGCATTGTTAGCCGTCTGAATATAAATAAGCAATCGCCAAAACTTCCGCTGTCAGCATAAAACGATTTATATCAGCTTTAATGTATGAACAATGTATGGCAAAATTGTGTGTGTGACACCACAATAACAACTCAGACAGAGGAGGAAGAACGTTTACTCTAAGTCTTATTTGACTTCCATAAAGTGTCATACAATATAAATAACGTGTATCACCAAACAATATGCAAACACCTGAATTCTAATCCAGATTATTTTTTCACACTTTGCTTTTCATTAAAAAAGAAAAAAGAAAAAGAAGAAAGAAAAAAATCCATTTGGCATTTCAAATATCATTCAGGGAATATATTATATTTCTTAACTTTATGTTCCTGAATATTGTTTATACGAAAATAAATATTTCTGTGTGGACGGTACAGACAGCAGTAACAAATCTAATATATTGTCGGTGTCCTGTAGAAACCTTGTATCATCCTGTATATTCTTGTTGTAAATGAACCAATTCATCATACAAGAGTGTCATACAAAAGCAGTGAAAATAACAGATCTACAAGCGTCACAACGTGTTGTGAATTAGTAAATCGGATAACAGTTTTGGACACATGGTTTCCACCCAACAGTGACATTTTGTATCATATCAACACTCATTTTAGAAGTCTGTGATATACTGAAATACCTGATTCTTTCAACAAGCCTTAAGTCAGACTGGAAACAAAATTAAGATTGCTTTGCAAAATAGCTTTAACGGACAGTAGTTAGCACAAGCTAACATACCGTTAATATATCAAGCTATCTATAACGGCCAGTACTTAGCACCAGCTAATGTACAGATAGTTTAGCCAGCTAGCTATGACAGCCAGTCGTTATCACAAGCTAATATAGTTTAGCTTAGACAGCTAGATATACCGGTCAGTAGCTCGCACCAGCTAACGTATATGAGCTTGCCTAAATATAACAGCCCGTAGTTAACATAGTTAGCTTATTGAGCTAGCTATAATGGCCAGTAGTCATCACGAAAAAACATACACTTGGCTTAGCCAGATGTAGCATACCTAAATGTACTGACCTGTACTTAGGACCAGCTAATTTACAGTCAGATTAGCAAGATAGCTCTAACAGCCTGTAATTATCACAAGTACAGTTAGCTTAGCCTAGTTAGATGTAATGGCCAGTAGTTGGCACCATCTTACGTACAGTTAGCTTAGCCTGCTACCTATAACGGCCAGTAGTTAGCCGAAGCTAAATGACCAGCCGTGCATGTATACAGTGTCTAGTAGTTATTGTAAATTATTTATCGTTATTTGTTATTTAAAGTAATAGTGCCACATACAAGACACATTGTCAAAACAAAAACGTACAATTGGTCCAAAAGGTATTGCAAAAATACAATAATCAAAATATATCTAAAAATATATTTTTCAGGTATAAAATATATTTCCAAATTATAATTTATGGACAATTTTTTATTTTTTGTAAATTTCGGGATATGAATCTAAAATAAGCCATATTATATGTTTCTATTTCCGTGTGTGTGTGGTGTTGATGATGGTGGTGGTGGTGGTATTTGGGGTTGTTGGTTACTGCTATCACAATACATGTATTAATGAAAGAATATGATATCAACAAACATCAAAATAAATGAGGAAATTCAAAATGGATTATATTAGGGAGGGGAGGGGTCAGCAGCTGGAGGGCATGATAGAGAGGAAACAATGTTGTTAATTTAATTAGCTTAATTTAATTAATTAATTAATGGCTGTGTCCGAAATTTCATACTAACCTAGTATTTAACATGCCAAATTAGTATGCGAGACTTTATAGAACGTTCAAAAGCTTAGTAGCTACGTGCAATGCATTCTAAACTCAAGAAATATGCCTATTAGGGATGGCATTGGGACGGTATGAAAAATTTAATATTTGTGATTAACGATATTATCGGCAAAAATAGCTAATCTGCAAGATCACAAGCTATGAGGTTGAAAAATCGGCTATTTTGAGATTTGGTGAAGACTAGAGTGATAAAAAAAGTAGTAGGCGATAGAGGGTTTAAGTGGTATCAGACATGCAGCTCAGAAAAAGCTAATTCATTCCCAGTGTATGACTTTTTTATCACGATAACACGATAAGAACGATTATCGTCCCATCCCCATGTTACGATATGCAATAATGGACACCAAGCTGATATAAATATATGGAAATGTCCCACAATGCACTGTGGTAGTGATAACAACATACACGTGCAGCGACCAAACCCCCGTCGTAATGTCAATCACTCTTCGATTACACGTTGAAAACAACATTTCCAGCAAACATTATTTAAAGTCATACTGCGTAACATTCATTTCAGTCGTTTTAGGCGACACCTCTGTGGTCCTTAAAACGTTTGTCTATACGGAAGGTTCAGCACCACCAGAGGGTATTTTGGAACAGGATGTGACATGTTGAAATACATGCATAAAAATACATTTCCGGTACATTTCCTGTGCCTACGTCATTTTGGCCTGAGTGTCGGGGGAAGAGAGAGGCAAATAAAAACATGTGGAATGGCTATTTTTTATTTAAAATGTTTCACAGTATGACTTTAATTGCTATACGCAGTGATGAGATGGGAACACAGCATGTGTGTAGTACCTCTGCTTTGTCACAAGATGATGCACATTCCCATCTTTCTGTGCGGTCTCATTAGTAAGAAATTAACCATACTAACCATAGATAGCACACTAGTGAGCATGTCATTTCAGACGCAGCCGTCATGATTTAAGTTCATGGGAGGAGAGGCTTCCTGGAATGGATGAGTCAGTAAATTGAGCTTTGCTGTGATTGGTCCAGCTGGGTCATGGGTCCACGCCTCTGGCCACTGATTTGCTCTCGGCATGTCGGAACATCAGAATGGAATTGTAGATCTTGAGGGCCGGGCCGAGTTTGATTGACAGGATCCTGACGATATCTTGTTGGGTGAGAAGCAGGAAGGCCCGCCCATCGATTTGCTGATAGACGGACAGATATCGTAATTAGGACTTCAGCAGTTCAAACTAATAGATTGTTTGCATGATTCGACTTAAGCGATAAATTGGCCTAATTTGTTAAAATAATTAACAAATAGTTTTTAAAAAATCAGCCCTGTCTGAACCGAGTGGTGCTGTACTGTACTTGTGCTGTAGTACTGTACAAGCCCTCCTCCCTGGGGTGTGTGTGTGTGTGTGTGTGTGTGTGTGTGTGTTAGGCTGCGCAAGAGTGACACTTGGTGGTCAACAAACGCTATAACGCTATTTCCATGCCGGGATCGGACAGACACAGAGACAGACCCAGCCAGCCAGGGACACACAGAAGCAGTAACCAAGAATGTATGTTAAATCAGACATTAAGCACCCCCCCACAGCCCAAATGGAATTATCCTATATTGCATACATTTTGTTAATGTTATGCAAATCAGACTGATTCTCTCAGTCAAATCATGTTGCTTATAGTCGACTTCCAGTTAACTATAGGCACAAATTAGATTCAACTATACAAATCTAGTCGGTTACATACAGTATGCAACCCTAGTCATTGTGTATATACTGTATGAAAGCAGAAACAGAACAGAATAATGAGCTTATGGAACTGAAGTCAAGTTATAAACCTTAACCGTCACCATTAATAATAATAATAATCTTTATTGTCCCGAAGGATATTTGTCTTCACAATCTGTTCAACACCCACATCAAAAACAACACAGAGCACATAACACCAAGACAATACAAAAAACAAAAACAAAACATGAGGTCCCCACTGTGTACAGAACCATCCTATCGGCGGGGCAGTTTGTTTAATGCCGCGATGGCTGAGGGGACAAAACTCCTACTAAAACGGACCTTTTTCCATGGCAAGGTTCTGTATCTTTGTCCAGATGGCATGAGGTTAAAGAAGCGATACAGAGGATGGTGAGTGTCATTTGATATCGAGAGTGCTAGTCGTGTGATGGCCTTATTGTTCATATCAGAAAGTGTGGGTGTAGGAAGTCCGATGATTTTGGAAGCAATACGGGTGATACTGAAAAGTTTGTTCCTATTAGGCATGGACAGTATGGTGTAGAAACATGCAGAACAGTACAACAGAACAGGTTGAATAATGCTTTTGTACAATAATAGCAGAAGGACTTGACCGTGATCACAGACAAAACTGAGGTCACTTTTACAGTAGCACATGCTAGCATTGGCTCTAAACTTATATCTTACCTAAATGTTTATGCATTTATTTCATATTTACATGCTCTGATATTAATGTCAAACATACTCTAGTATGAACAGGACTTTTGTGACTTTTCAATTCTATCTAAGCAAGACTCAACCTATAATGTGTTCCACGACATTTATTCCATTGACTTTCCACACTATACGCTAAACCCGCTATTTGTTTAATGTGTTTAATTAGCCGTTGTTAGATGGTTATTATGAAAGTCCGCTTTTGTCGAGTACATTGTGACGAGGCAGACGCGTTATGATGATGTAACCGGCTTGCAAGGGCTTCTGGGAAACTGAGTCTAATGCAAAGTGAACGAGGGGTATATGGACAATCTTAGCTCGGTTTGCTCTTTGTCTGTGACCCGGATCACGGAAAATGGCTTTTTTGTCGGCTCAATAACAAATCATGGGACTTTTTTCAAGTGGATTTTCATGGATCAAAGCGCAAATACTTCAGTGTATTCTGGTAATTAAACAATCCCGGCAGTCACTGTATCTTGTCAATTATACTATAACGCGTGGAATGTGTTAAAGTTAAACGCTCACCTCTTCTCTGAACAGACTGGCCTGATCCTCACAGCCAGGAAGAGACTGGACAAACTCTGATACCTAGACACACAGAAATGCAATGACAATTAATGTCAATTATAGTACATGCACACAAGATGCTTGGGAATCTCAACAACATTAGTTTTCAGTCTCAGATGGCAGATGTACAAGCTCAAAGCGTGGATCTGCTATTTTTTCCACAAAGCGATTTGGTGTGCAGAGAAGTACAGTACTTTCCGTCTGGAAAGGCCTCAAGACCATCAGAAATTACAAGCCCAAGTCTCCACAGGCGTCTGACAACCTCCCCCTTGCTAACGAGCTCAATGAGTTCTACTGCAGATTCGAGAAAGAGAGGTTGCCCCCCACCCATCACCCCCCCCTGCCACATCCACCATCCCCGCATCCCCCCCTCTCTGTCACGGCGAGAGAGGTGAAACTGCTGCTGAGGAGCCAGAACCCCCGGAAGGCGGCCGGCCCGGATTCTGTCTCCCCCTCTGTCCTGAAGCACTGCGCTGACCAGCTCGCCCCGGTGTTCACCACCATCTTCAATGCCTCGCTGGAGCAGTGTCACGTCCCAGCGTGCTTCAAGGCCTCGACCATCATCCCCGTCCCCAAGAAGGCCAAGGTCACGGGCCTTAATGATTACAGACCCGTCGCCCTGACCTCTGTGGTCATGAAGGTCCTGGAGCGCCTTGTCCTGGCTCACCTGAAGAGCATCACAGATCCTGTGCTGGACCCGATGCAGTTTGCGTACAGGGCCAACAGATCCACGGAGGATGCCGTGAACATGGCTCTGTACTACACCCTTCAACACCTGGACACTGCAGGCAACTACGCCAGGATCCTGTTCGTGGACTTCAGCTCGGCCTTCAATACGATCCTGCCATCCATCCTGGAGCACCAGCTGTCCTTGCTGCAAGTGCCGGACTCCACTCGCAGGTGGATTACGGACTTCCTCACCAACAGGTCGCAGCGGGTGAAGCTGGGGAAGAACATTTCCAGCTCCAGGTCCACCAGCACTGGCTCCCCGCAGGGCTGTGTCCTGTCCCCACTCTTGTTCTCCCTGTACACCAACAGCTGTATTTCCCTCCATCCGTCAGTTAAGCTACTGAAGTTTGCTGACGATACCACCCTGGTGGGCCTCATCTCTAAGGGGGATGAGTCGGCCTACAGGAGGGAGATCGAGCGGCTGCAGAGTTGGTGCGGCAACAACAACCTGGAGCTTAATGCTCTTAAGACAGTGGAGATGGTGGTGGACTTCCGCAGGAACGCAGCCCCGCCCCCTCCCATCATGCTGGGAGACACCCCGGTGACATCAGTGGAGTCATGCCGGTTCCTGGGCATGACAATTTCTCGGGACCTCAAGTGGGAGCTGAACATCATGGCCCTCCTGAAGAAGGCCCAGCAAAGGCTGTACTTCCTCCGACAGCTGAAAAAATTCAGGCTGCCGAGGTTTATGATGGCTCAGTTCTACACAGCCATTGTGGAGTCCATCCTCACTCTCTCCATCCTCACCTGGTTCCCCGCTGCAGCTGCTAAAGACCTCACCAAGCTGCAGCGGGTGATTCGCTCTGCGGAGAGGGTGATTGGCCGTCCTCTGCCCTCCCTCAAGTCCCTGCACGACTCCAGGGCGCTGAAGAGAGCAAGGAAAATTATGGCCGACCCCTCCCACCCTGGCCACGGCCTCCTCACCATGCTCCCCTCTGGGAGAAGACTGCGGCTGCCGAAGGCTACGAAAGCCCGCCACAGACAAAGTTTTTTCCCCTCAGCTGCCAGGCTGCTCAATGACTCTGGCTTCCCTTCCACCCCTGCCTCCTAGTGACACCGGCACTTTAATCACCGGCAACATAAATGCACTATGTTCTACTGTATAAACCTGCACTTTATATTTATTTCCCTGCACGGTGTTGTCTTATGTTGTCTCTATATGTGAAAAAAGAATTGAATGCACTCATGTTATGTCAAAACAAATTCCTATGTGTGTATACACAAATGGCTAATAAAGGTATCTGAATCTGAATCTGAAGTTGCAACTCAAATCCATTTCACTAAGACTAGACATTACAGATGACACAAACGGTTTACATTTGTACCCAAGGCCCAAGCTAAATGCATCTGAAACATTAGCTGTTGTTACTGTCACTGAATGTGATGAGAGACATTAAATGGTGATTGGTTAAGGTAGGTAGGTACAGTAGGTAGTTCACCAGCTCTATGGACCAGTGCTGTACAGTAGGAGGTAGTTCACCAGCTCTATGGACCAGTGCTGTACAGTAGGAGGTAGTTTACCTGTTCTATGGACCAGTGCTGTACAGTAGAGGGTTCCAGGTGGCTCAGTGAAGGCATCAGCTTGCTGTGTTGCTCCCAGCACAGAGGCAGTTCTCTGGACTGGAACACAGACTGATGGATGCTGGAATCACCTATTGACATACCGGTATTCACAAATGTATTGATTTTAAACATTAAACATTAATTGAACGTCCACAATCCATGTCAGGACTCAATTATTAAAATAATCCTCTTATATCTCCATATTTTAACGTTATAATTGTTTTAAAAAACAATGTAAAATGAGTACCACACTTGCATGCCTTCGCACCACTTTTGCACACGCCGTTTCTGCTCCATATCATCAATGCATTAACTAATTTACGGCCGATATCGCCTTTTGACGCCTATTTTAATAAAAGATTGTATAAATTGTGAATCTGTACACACTCATAACACTCGGTTGCGGTGCGATGAATCATAATATCTCAGATTCTTCTTTTTGGCTCGAAACAAGCTTGATTTGCACCTCATTTCTCTAAACGATGATCCTCGGTTACAAAATGTATGGTGAATTAAATAACCATCACGGCACCAGCTACATAACGATAGTTCACTTCCTTTGGTCTCGGTTTCCGAGTGAAACGGCTTTCAAACGAGTCTCGCCATACTAAATGACTGGCTGGCGCTGCTGGAGTACACTTTTCAGACACCAGATAGAGGTGTCGGATAGGGTACAGTCTTATACTGTTGGCCACTAAGCAGCTCCACTGGAGCAGTTGGGGGGTTCAGTGCCTTGCTCAAGGACACTTCAGCGGTGTTGGGTGAGTGATAGTCTCGCGTTACCAGACTGTTGGCTATCGCAATTTCCAAATGCTTCATCATACAGCAATGGAAGAGCTGTCATGAGTAAAATATAAGTGGAACCTCCTCCCCACTTCCGTTTCGTCTTTACAGTCGCGCACATTTATCCTAATATGAATAGAAATAATTTAAGCATATATAGCTTGTTGCTTAACAGAAAAGGAAATACAAAAATAAAATGTAAAGATATTTTAAAATGGCCTGGGCCATGGCTCAGTGGTCCAGGCACCTTGGCTGGTAACCCAGTCTGGCAGTGTGCCACGGGTTCGACTCCCGATCCCGACGGCCTTTACTTCCCCCCATCTCTCTCTCTCATTTCCTGTCAGCCTACTGTCTGTCCCTCCATAAACATTATATATAAAATAAAGGCAAAAGCCAAAAAGAAAACCATAAAAGAAATATATATATATTTTAAAATATATTTCCGGGAACGGAAATGGCAGCTTCCTTACTCGGATTTCGGGAGGTGTAGTTCCAGACTCTATATAGCATTCGGAGATTGTGGAATAGTTGTCTGGTTACGCGAGTCTAGGTGAGTGATGACCAATCACCGCTGCCCTGGGTTACAGTACAGTGAGACTGCTTACCTGTGCTTTAACACTAATAATCACACAAAAACACACACTGACCTGGAACAGATGCTTTAACACTAATAATCACACAAAAACACACACTGACCTGGAACAGAGGCTTTAACACTAATAATCACACAAAAACACACACTGACCTGGAACAGAGGCTTTAACACTAATAATCACACAAAAACACACACTGACCTGGAACAGAGGCTTTAACACTAATAATCACACAAAAACACACACTGACCTGGAACAGATGCTTTAACACTAATAATCACACAAAAACACACACTGACCTGGAACAGAGGCTTTAACACTAATAATCACACAAAAACACACACTGACCTGGAACAGAGGCTTTAACACTAATAATCACACAAAAACACACACTGACCTGGAACAGAGGCTTTAACACTAATAATCACACAAAAACACACACTGACCTGGAACAGAGGCTTTAACACTAATAATCACACAAAAACACACACTGACCTGGAACAGAGGCTTTCACCGGTAGCTCCTTCTCCTCCTCTTTGACTCGACAGAATTTGGTTGGTTGAGAGCTGCAATCAACATTTTGTAATTTTGTTTGTTATTAAATTATCTTATCACGTAAGTACATTGATTCTATTCATTGATGCATTGTTGAAGTGGACAGTATCTATCATATAATTGTATAAATGGAAATGTGACGCTATTAAGGCCATTAACCACTTAAACCAATATATGGTTGACCGGAGTCCCGCAGGGCACTATACTAGTATCTTGTCAGTTTTCTGTTACTGTGGGGAAGGCTTTTGCTGAAAAAAGCTGATCAACAAGCTCACGACGAGTCACAGAATGACATCACACTCACTTCGTCCGCCATTCGCAATTACGGTCTACGGTTCAACGGCACACGATGCTGTGATATACACAGACTTTGAAAGGGGGTTGTCGTTTTGTAAACCCTATAGAATACAAGAGGTTGCATTTTATTTTTACGATTCTTAAAGATCTTTCAAGCAGGCATTTATTTCACCGACCTCCATGCTATAACGTAAACTTATTTATTTCCTATAATGTTCTTTTATTAAACTCTCTCAAATGAAAGTTAACAATTCAGTCACAAATAAATATTTCCATCTCTGCAAGGTCCAACTCTGTCCAACTCTGGTCCAACTCTGTCTCAAAACCAAAACAACAAGCCTTCGGCAGTACCGTAATTTCTCAATTATTTATGGAAAATAGCAAGCCCTCAGACCTAGGAGGGAAAAGTGAATATCAAAACCAACACGAAAGAAGGGGGGGTATGCGCTGGTTGAGCAACTCCATAGAAATGAATGGCCGGACGGCGGACATTTCCGGTTACCACTCTAGATATATTATATCGACCCAAGCCTAGTACTGCCCCAGTGGTGTGTGTGTGTGTGTGTGTGTGTGTGTGTGTGTGTCTACCTGTCTGTGTGTCTGGGTCTCTTCCCCAAGGTGAGCACGAGCCTCTCTCGTACAGATGGAGTCACCTGTCTGTCTTCTTCCTCCTCTTTGACCGACCTACACACACACACACACACACACACACAAAACAAAATGAAAACAATTCAAAAGTTTATGAAATGTGCTGCCAAAATAAACAGTGCTCCCTGCTCGTCCAGCACCATCTCTGCCTCCTGATCCAGGCCTCACGTGTCCTAACTAACTGTGGCAAGATGTGTGAGTGTGTGTAGTACCTGTGTGTGTCGCGGGGTATGGGGGTGAGCGGCACCAGGGTGATGATTTTGTCTACGCCCAGCCGGTCAGGAAGCCCCACCTCCTTACGCATGTTCATGTCTGAATATGGACAACCGAAGGCACTGAGAGAGAGAGAGAGACGCACACACACACGCAGCTTCAAATTAAACTCGTCAAACGATGTCAAACAACACTGTGTGTGTGTGTGTGTGTGTGTGTGTGTGTGTGTTCACTGCCTGTCTGTTATATTTTTATGTTTTGTGTGGGGTCTGCAGAATAAATTTTGCATCTTTGCTAGTTCCAGTGTATATTTACATTGCATTTGTTTGTAATGTTCGTGTGTGCGTGTGTATGTGTGTGTGTGTGTACGTGCGTGTGTGTGTGAGACACTGACCTGTGGTGTCCTGTGTATTTTGCACCTCTAACATGGCCGACACCTCGACATCCTGGAGTAGGACAAGCCCCCTGGGAGGAGGGGATGGGGGAGGGGCCTAAAACACAAAATTAGCATTAGCGGTAGGTAGTAGTAACTATTTTCACTTCATTTGTTTTCTATTTGAGTTCCTATTTGATTTTTCTATGATTTCTTCACAAAATTACTGAAAAAAATAGTAATTGGTATTTGTTTTTAATTCATTTAGCTTTTTCAGGAATGTTTTTTTGAAAATGTTTTGAAATGCCAATAATTAAAAACAAAATGTAGGAAACAAAAAATGAAGGTACCCACAAAAATAAGTCCGCGACCAATAGATGGGAAGCATGTGCTCTAGTTCACATATATCGGGAAACGTTTCGACGGACCGACATCAAAGCCGAGCATGCGTCGAACGAAGACCCGAGGGAGTGCTGTGCCCGGCGGCGAGCCGGTCAGACAGGCGGTTGTCTATAACGCGTGGTTCTCAAACCATTTCATGTCAAGAACCCCCAAAATGATATGGATTTGGCCGCGGACCCCCGTCTGAAAATATGTTGTGCACCCCATACAAGATTGGTGTAAAAAGATATTAAATTATTTTCTAAAATGTTCACGATTATTACTTATATTTTATTGTATTCTTATTACAGAATATTTCCTTTTCTGCTAGGACTGTGTTGCATGTTTCCTATGTTTGTTTGTGTACTTTGACTATGTAAAATCACCCCCCCCCTATCTCTCTCTCTCTGCAGCACTATCCCTCTCTCTGTTTCTGGCGCCCCCTACTGGTACTAATAGTCATTTACTGGTGCTCATTAATGTCACATACATAGGTGTACCACACGGACATTGCTGGTTGTCGGAGTGGTTGCACCACTCAAAAGATAGCTCTTAGCCACCTCTGGTGCAATATACTAATACAATATATGTTGTTCATTTTCCCCTTGCCAATTAACAGTGAGTACCTGGAGGTTGCTCTAGGGGGTGTCCTGTGTGGTGACACCAGCCAACAGGATGAAGGTCACTGAGTTCACTGTCACACCACAAATCAAACCTATCCGACCAGCCGTCATAATGAATCTACACACACACACACACACACACACACACACACACACACACACACACCCTCACACACACACACACACACACACACACACACAGTGTGAGATTCGGTAAAACTGTAGTCGGATAACGGTGTCAACGGTGACGGTTTTTCACTGGCTGAAAATTACATAATTAATTAACCCATTTAGATCAGAGGCCGATAAAAAAAAAGGGCTTCTAAATCCTAACAGTTAGTGGTGCAACAGCGCTCCCTGTTGGTACCCTAAACATACAAAGGGACAGACCACTTGTACCACTGTTGTTTGTTTCTATGTCAGTGGGGGAGTGGTGCTCAACCTTTTTCAATAGCTAAAGTTTAACATAATGCTTAAAACTGATTCTGGTCAATCACTGAATTCGGTCTGCTATTTCCTTTTTTTATAAGAGGTCAGGGCCGCTATACGCTACGTGACCCTCACACTTATGTCGCACCGCCGAGCCGACCAATATGTCTGAGTCGCAGTGCCTTTGTCAGAGTACCCGTTGTGCCAGTCAGTCTATGGCCATATATAGAGATCTTTTGTATATCTGTGTCCCTTTTATGCCCCATATGTGGATATCTCTGTATCTGTCAGTCTTGTACCTCTTATGCCCATTTATGGAGATCCCTGATGTCATCAGTATGTGCTCATGCATTGAAATGTCCATATATGGGCATATTGGTTGGATTACCAGTTCTAGACAACTGGATATCTGAGCTACCAATCTCGGGTAATCGCTGGATCCGTTGAGACTCGGAATGGGTCCAACTTTGTGGACTCATGCAGACCTCTAACATAAACACACACGTGCACACACACAGTACCTTAACTCTGTATTCGTCCGTCTCTGTTACCGTGGCGACACGGATCAACATGGGGTTCCTCCGGTCGACCGCCTCCAATTTCTGGTTGACACAGAAACCATGAGGAGCTCTCTGATTGGACCACACACACACACACAAACACACACACACACACAATTATATATGAGAGAGAGAGAGAGAGAGAGAGAGAGAGAGAGAGAGAGAGAGAGAGAGAGAGCTTGTGTTTGGGTGCGTGCGTACCACAGTGAAAGCAGATATGGGAACAGCCGTCCAGTTATTCTCCTCCAGGTACTCTGACCACAGGAAGCTCTCTGGACTGGGATGACCTGCACACACAAGCGTGCACGCACACACACCCGCGCACACGCACACACAGTAGAGCAGTATTTTAAAGTGGATTGTTTGACAGTCAGCCAATGAGTTCTTTCTTGTTCGTGTGTGTACTTTGTGCATGAGATAATGTGACGTGTTGTGAGCAAGGTTTTCGTTCGGCCATTGACCGATACATGTTTTAATTGACCGTGGTAAGTCTGGTTGTGAGCTCGTAGATTGCCTGTTTTTGGAAAATGCTCTGCCCAAAATAGAGATGCTTTGACTCTAGTGGTTAACTCTACCTATACTGATCTCTGTGCGTGCGTGCGTGCGTGCGTGCGTGCGTGCGTGCGTGCGTGCGTGCGTGCGTGCGTGCGTGCGTGCGTGTACCCTGAGGTGCAGTCAGTGGTCTCTTGTTTTCCTCACACCAGCCGACAGGGTGAATGTACGGACTGCTGCTGTCACACCTGTCAACCAATAATCAATATTCAGTCATCAATAAACAATACATTGAGTTATGAATAATCAATACATTCCTCAGTATCAATACACTTAATCTTTAATACATTTCGATCCCAATTGATGAGGCACTGAGGCACTCTAGCGCTTTCATTTAATTCCTGCAGAAGTCAAACGCTTTCTTAGAATGACATACTGTATGCTTTTTGTGCCAGTGATTTGATTGCATGTTTTTTCACGACGACGTCGGAATTGATCCCGTGATAGAAGCGCTTCTCAACCCCCATCCCCACTTGCCAGTAGTCGTAGGTGTCGTCCCAGTTGTCAAAGTGAACCAGGAAGCGTTGTGCGATGACATCACTGATGGACGCCACGCACACCAGAAACGGGTTCTTCCTGTCCACCGCCTCCAGACGCATTCCCACCTCAAACTGACAGGTGGCGCTAGTAGAGGGCTAACACAATTTACACAGTATAACATACATACTGTTAACTAATAATAATAATAATAACGCTCACAGCTTGTGAGTTTGTCATAAATCAGGCATTATCGTGTAAGTCAGACTCCATGTACATTTTGGAGAGTGAATCATCAGAATATAAATACATTGTGATTATAATAATAATATTATGTCATATTTCATTGGTTTCATTGATTTTTTGCAGTTTTACATGTGTTTATGAGGTGACAGTACTTCATTAGACCCCTTGGTTTGGTTGTTATGTGCAATGATATCTTCCCTTTGTATTTAGGGTTTCTTCCTGGAGGCTGAAACCTTGACAGTCAAACATGCCAATGAAAAAAACAGTGATATAGTGACATCACAGTATCATGCCCTCCCCTAACCCCTCCCCCTATATCATACAACAACAGCTGTGGGTGCGACTTCAGTTCAGGTGGATCACCACCCACCAGGCAAACCAGGCATACTTAATGAACTGGTGGGCATGTGCACATACAAAGGACATTTTAATAAATACTGTACACTTTTTGGAAAAAAATCTTCCTCCTTATAATACCTTATGATCATGTTTTAGGGTGGAAACTAATCACAGCACTCCATCTTTAAGCAGGCATGCAAACAGGTCAGGGGTGAGAAGGGTGAAAATATTGGGGGGCATAGGCTCTTGTGAATAGCCTATGTGAACATTTCCTGCTCAGATCTGCATGATTCACAGAAATGACATATTTTGCAGACAGACAGACTAACCGTTTGAGAGCTGAACAGTGAATCAGGGGCAGCCTGAGCGTTTGTGGACTGGAGGTACTTATCCCAGTCAAAACCTGTCTCACTGTGACCTGTTGAGGAAATTGGTCATTACCATCTTACATTTTTTGCCAATTATTTGGGGGCCCACTTGCAATATCCTCATGGTAATCACTGCTATAACATTCATTTTAGTATGTCTGTCTATGGTTTGTTAAAACTGCAAATTGTGAGTACACCAAATGATGTCATCTTATAATGGCCATTAGTGAGGACCAGTTATTTGAAGATAAGGTTTAAAATGGGTGAATTGGTCCTTTAAGTTTAAAATACATGAATAAGACAATACATAAATACATTTCCACTCCAGTGTCTACTGTCTACATCATTTTGGCGTAACTGTTGTTGCAGACAATCACACATAGAAATTGTTGTGTTTGTTTGTTTGTTTGTTTGTCATGATGACACCAGGCCCAGGAAATGACTCCCAATGCATTTTCCCCATTGACATTTCAAAAAGTATTTATTTAAAGACCTTTTAAGCGTCGTACGAAGCCAACTCGAGTCGTGACAAATCATGACAACAAACACAATATTTTGGACCAAACAAATAATTACAAAGAAGAAAAACAACAAAAAAAGTGATGTAACCTGCCGTTTCTTTCTTCTTTTTAATTATTTGTTCGGCCCAAAACATTGTGTTTATTGTCCGCGGCGTAAACGTCTTTAAATAAATACTTTTTGAAAAGTCTATGAGGAAAATTAACGGGGAATTATTTTCCGGGTCTCTCAAGGGGGCGGGACTGTGACGCTCTATTTGACGGTTTTCTTAGTTGTTGGGTGGGTGGGGCCTGTGATGTGATTTTGTGATTGGTTGTTACTGTTGAGTGGGTGGTGCCAGTGTGGTTTCTGATTGGCTGTTACCTTTGGGTGGGTGGAGCCTGTGTTTGTGCCGTTTACACCAGCCTGCAGGCCTGATGTCTGGCGAGTCTGCGTTTACCCAGAAGTCATAGCACTCCGAGTAACCATCAATATGGAGACGCAGGTGGTAGCCAATCACCTGAGAGGACACACAAACAAACAACAAATCACCTGCAGTCATAGGCGTTACGTCGGATTGATAAACGAAGTTGGGTGACATCACCCAAAGTTTACTGTCAATTCCATTGGCTTACATTTGTACACCGACTGGAGTTTAAATAAGCAATTTAATCTGTTGTTAATTGACAATTATACGTTTCGCTGAAGAAGACCAAGAATGACTAAATGTAAATTAAATTAGCATTGTCACTGTCTATTTAAGGTAAATGTAAGTTGACTAGTTAGAAGAACTCCAAGAACATTGCATTTGTTTATAGAGCTGGAGTCATAAGCTACATCAGGACTACAGAGTTAAAAAGAGATTCTCTGCTAAATTCACTTGCCCCCCTCAAAACCCGGACTGTGTCATTCCCCAACTCTTCCCCCTGGTTCTCCCCCCACCTACGTCAGCTGAAAGCAGAAGGTAGCCAGCTGGAGCGGCTTTCCAGCAAAACTGGTCTCACTGTCCACAAACAGATGTACCACTCCCACATCCTTCTCTACAAAGATGCCCTCTCCTCAGCCAAATCTCAATATTTCACGGACAAAATCACTGCTGGTGCTGGTAACACCAGGGCCCTGTTTTCAGTGGTAAATAACTCACTCCGCCCCCCGGATTCCCTCCCCCCACACTTCTACTCCACTGACCACTGTAACTCCCTGATGTCATTTTTTTATACAAAAATAGCCACTATTCATCAGCAACTGACCCCTCCAGTTGTCCACCTCCTTTTTTTCTGATAACTGCTCAAATCATTCACTTCCCATGATCCCATCCCTCCCCCATCTCCTCCGGTGTCCCCCAGGGCTCTGTACTTAGCTCTATCCTATTCCTCCCCCTTGGACAGATTTTCCGCAAATACAACATCCTTTTCCACTGTTACGCGGACGACACCCAGCTCTACGTCTCCTCCAAACCTTCTTCCACCTTCCCACCCTCCTCCCTCTGTACCCGTTTGCAGGAAATCAAGTCCTGGTTCACCTCCAATTTCCTCAAACTCAACAGTGATAAAACCGAGGTAGTTCTCATTGGTTCCAAATCCACACTCACCAAGCAACCCAGTTTCACTCTCACCATTGACAACTCCTCGGTTTCCCCCTCCCCTCAGGTTAAGAGTCTGGGTGTCGTCCTCGACAGTACCCTTTCATTCCACACCCACATCAACACCACCATCCGATCCGCCTACTTCCACCTCAGAAACATCAACCGCCTCCGCCCCTCCCTAACTCCCCACAGTGCCGCTATCCTGGTTCACACTCTTGTCACTTCCCGCCTGGACTACTGTAATTCCCTTCTCTTTGGTCTCCCCCACAAACTCCTCCAAAAACTCCAACTAGTCCAGAATGCTGCTGCCCGTATCGTCACCAGAACCCCTGTCATCAGTCACATCACCCCTGTTTTACACCAACTCCACTGGCTCCCCTTCAAATACCATATCGACTTCAAAATCCTTCTCCACACATTCAAGGCCATCCATAACCTCGCCCCCCCATACCTGTCTGACCTTGTCCACGTCAACATCCCCACCCGGTCTCTCAGGTCTGCCTCCTCCCTCACCCTGAAAGTCCTCCCAGCCCGTCTCTCCACCATGGGCTCAAGAGCCTTCAGCCGCTCTGCCCCTCACCTCTGGAACTTCCTCCCCCCTGACATCAGAAACATGGACTCTATCACCATATTTCAAACTCACCTGTTTCAAAACCCACCTGTTTAGGCAGGCCTATGACTCTGTGTGACCTCTGTGTCTTCTGCTGCAAGCTGTGCCCTAGTTTTATTTTTTCCTGCTTTTAACTGTGTTCTTGTACTGCTTTTAATCTGTACGGCGACCTTGAGTGCCCTGAAAGGCGCCTTATAAATAAAATGTATTATTATTATTATTATTATTTAGCTACTGTAAAGATGGAGTTTTATTTGCTCTTCTAGGAAGAAGTTATTGCTAGTCTAAACAACGACACCCGTTGTTGCAGAAAGAATAACGTTGCCGTGTTGCAATAATGTGTGTAAACTTTCCCATTTTTATACTACAGATCTAGAAGCTTCTAAATCTGCTATTTTTCTGCTATTTTCAATGCCGTCCTAAAATGTTTAAGTCCTCACATGAGTGCACACATGAGGTACATGCGTCTGCATGTGTGTTTGTGCGTGCGTGTGTGTTACCTCGGCGACAGACAGGACACAGAACATGGCGGGGTGCAGAGCATCAATGCCCTCCAGTCTCATCCCCACCTGGAAACCATTACTGGTACTGGTACTGGTACTGGAAAACGCCTGGTACTGATAGAGAGACATACACAGTGACACACAGAGAGAGAGAGAGAGAGAGATAGAGAGGATTCCACATTATTAATACAAGTGAATAACCCGCCCAGTGGATGGGCTGCAGGCTGCATCTGTTCCATTGGCTAGTGCCTATCACTGCCGGGTGACACACTTCATTTTTATGCAGCTTACATCTGACGCGGAGGAGAGCGTCAGATGTAAGCTGGCCGTTGCGCAAGTCGTCGGCGGAAGTGGAGCATTTTCTCCATCCACCAGCTGTCTAAAAACCCGGTTTTTCGGCTGCCGACAGCCGAGACTGTTGGCAGTGCAAAACGGGTTTCCACTCTGGTGTGGCAGTACCCTATGCATGAACAAGTGACAACGGTTTCAACCAATAGGCTCGCCTCACGAGCCTGCACACAAGGTAACACTATGACGCAAAGCAACGCGGAGAGGCCCCGCAAAGTCATCGTCCCCAGTGTGTGTGTGTGTGTGTGTGTGTGTGTGTGTGTGTGTGTGTGTGTGTGTTACCTGTGTAAACAGATTCAAAGGGGCAGCTTCAGCATTCTGCTCTTGAAGGTATCTGGACCAACTCCAGCGCTTTCCTGCACGCACGCACACACACACACACACACACACACACACACACACACACACACACACACACACACACACACACACACACACACACACACATGCGCACACGTGCGCACGCACGCACGCACACACACACACACACACACACACACACACACACATAAGGGAGGTTTGAGAACCACTGACTTACAGCAAAAAGTAAATATCTGTTTGTGTGCGTGCGTGCGTGTGTCATCGTACCTTGTGTACTGCTGGTTACTTTGTTTTTCATGGTTGCAGGGTTTTCCAGTTCAGCCCTGAAAACAAGCAGCCATGGCAAAGAGTAGGAGGGTTAATGCTGCGTTCACACTAAAGTCGATTAAAGGCTCATTCATATAGTCTGTTTTTTCGGTGGTGAGGTGACCACCACTCCGGTGGTGAGCTGAACACCGGAGCTGAAATAACGTTGAGCGGTGGTGAGTAAAAACAGAGAGAAGGGCTGGGGCGGTGGTTTGCTCTTCACCGCGGCTTGTGACGTCATGTTGTAGTTCGGTGGTCACCTAACCACCGAAAATCCAGACTATGTATGAGCCAATGGGGATTTGACCGGACTTTACACTTCATAAATAGGCCTACTTGAGATGCTTTCAGTCGCTAGCTTAAAGTCTCCTTTTCAATTATTATGCTTTTTTTGGGGGTAAATTATGGTCCCATTGATTTTAAGCTTGATGATGTATAAGTAGAGTATGCTTCTAGGGTTTCTACTGGCTGTACTGAGTGAAGACCCCGCCCTCGCTGCCCTTCCATCCAATAGCATTCATTTCTGGTTGCTTTTCGGGGCCCGGAAATTCCAAGACGATGGATTTGAATTTGCAGGGAAAAAACGGGTCTGTAGAAACCAATGGATGCATTTGTCTATTGTTTTTTACAGTCCATCTATGGTTCACACTGGCAGCTACAAACGATATGCAAAATGACAGTGTATCTCTCGTCGAGCAACCGTTCGAGTGTTGATCACCACATCCGCGCGTTGACGGCAAGCATGCGTCCGAGGAGTGAGGAAAATATAAAAGGGGGAAAGAAAATAAACAAAGAAAAAAAGAACAGGGTGAGGGAACTGGCTGATGGAAATAATCCCCCCCATTTCAAGCAGGAAGTGTGTGGACTTTGTAGCTGAAGTTTAAGCCAGCTCTACTTGTTGTAGCTTTGTTACGTATCTTCATGCCGCTGGCTTCCATCAGAAATGAATGGTAGCCTGTAGCTTTGTATCTGCAGGTCCGAACGCATCATAAAAGCTTAGTTGCTTGTGTGTGTGTGTGTGTGTGTGTGTGTGTGTGTGTGTGTGTGTGTGTGTGTGTGTGTGTGTGTGTGTGTGTGTGTGTGTGTGTGTGTGTGTGTGTGTGTTTGTGCGTGCATGTGTGCGTGCGTGCGTGCGTCTTACTGCGTGTTGACCCTCTCCTGCAGCCAATCAGGGCGTCAGCGTCATAGCAGACGGTCCAACTCAACTCATCCAATCAGATACTTGTTTCTGAAAGAGAGATGTTTGTTTAATATAATAATATTAAAACTAATCCTAATGATGTCATTTAACTGTCATACTTACATATCGATATTAAAATAAATCAGAATATTATAACATGTCATCAAAAAAATACAAGCAAAAATAGCTGATGAACTGCCATGCAGGCATGCATCAAACTATAAATGCACCGAGTCTCTGTGTGCGTGTGTGATGCACGTAACTCAGGAACCGTTCCCCCACCGCCGTCCACACCACCACACATGCCCGTGTCGAGTCGGTCGGACTCACGGTTGTCCAGAACCGCCACAAAAAGACCTCTGCCCAGGCTCTGGACAGGGTCCCTATCCATGTCCATATATGGAGCCGGCCTGTTCCGACATCACAATCACAGTCACACCACTCCATATTTGGGCATGCCTCCCGGGCTCTGGACAGGACCCCTGCCCAGGGTCCATGTATGGAGCTGGCAGTAAAACTAAAATCCCATACCGTCCCGACTCCCGGCCCTAGCATCCAGTCCAGCCTACTCCAACTTTCATCGTTCCAAGTAGGCCAGTGCCTAACGGGCACCGCTGTAGAGGCTCCAACAGGCACCGCTCTAGTTATATTAATATTAAAACGAATCAGAACATAAAATCATATATAACGGTCATGCTTAATATAATAAAATAAAAGTATTATCGGTTAATACAGTAATGGTAGCCTAGATGTAATTGTATTTGAACACCGACCAGTGTGTCCAGGTCTACAATAAAACCACTCCCGTGTGAAGTGAGGGGAGCTCTTATCATCTCATTCTCTCCCGCCCAATTACTTATCACGCCGGCCAAACACAATTTGCATCCTCACATTTGTCTTGTCAATGTTTGTGTTTACACTTTGTCTGCAATTATTTGTGTGGCAAATTGTCAAGTAAAGTGTTATAATCGTGACAGGCTATAGTCAAAACTCAGAACGCACAACAGACCACATTCACTTCCTTGTTTACATTTCATAAAATTGTCTCTCCAATGACTACTTTGCTTAAACACTTCATTCCATCGTTGTTCTTGACTTAATTATCTTGTGTTCTTGTCTTTCAGTAAATTAGGGGAGTGGGAGCTGAAAATGGGGGTTAAATAAGATGAGTATGAAGTTGAATGAGCTTATGTGGGATCTAGGGTGGATGGGGGCGTGTCTGATATGCCTGTAAATACATAATGAATACTGTCTACTACTGTACTGTTCAAACTGTCTGAAAATAGCAATACTACTGCAGTAGTACAATGAAATACTACATTACTGATTCCTCCCATCTCGTGAACTCTCTCTCTCTCACACACACACACACACACACGAAAAGTCATCAGACAATTATATTAGGAGCAGTTAAATACACACACACGAAAAGTCATCAGACAATTATATTAGGAGCAGTTAAATTGTGGGCTCGTCGTATTACACGCGCGCGCGCGCGCGGGCACACACACGCACAAACACACACACACACACACACACACACACACACACACACACACACGCCTCACCAGCAACAGCGGCGTTAAAAGCCGTCAAACAGTCGTCAAGGGGTGTGTAGAAGTACCTCGTGTGAATCGTTTGATCAGCTGTATTGATTAATGAATGAACTGATCGGTTTGTTTCCTACTGTGTCACGAGCGTAGCTCTGCTGTCAATACAACAACCAACCCGGAACTGAGTGTAATGCGCATGCACGGAATCACTGTGAGCAGGGAGAGGGAGAGAGAGAGAGAGAGAGAGAGAGAGGGAGGGAGGGGGGGAGGGAGGGAAATAAAGAAGAAAGAAAGAAAGAAAGAAAGAAAGAAAGAAAGAAAGAAAGAAAGAAAGAAAGAAAGACGATCTACAAGCTTATATGTGTTGTGAGCTTGTAGATCTGTTATTTTCACTATTTCATAAACGTTTTTTTTATCATTTTAATTCATGGGAATTTATGTTTTAACTTTTGATAAAATAATTATAAAAACATGTCCCCTATAGGGTAGGTATGTACCCTCACAAAAAACATGCAGTAATCCTGGTCTCTAAACTGCCTCCCCCTGGCCAGCCGGGGCACCTGATGGAGGGGAAAGGAACTGGTTGGAATAACGTGTTCCTTCCACGCGCTAAAAAAACGTATGAAAATGGATATTATTTATATTTATGCATCAGCCGTAAAAAATGTAACATGACTCACAGAGTCAGGCTATGAAAAATGGGCCTGTGACCTTTTACAGACTATGCCTGTGACCCAAAAATCCCTCCCAAATTGTTTGTGGGAACTATAGGCTACTGCACGTGAGTAGACATAAATAAATGTCTAAATCATAAATAGGCCTACATAATAACTATAACAAGTAAGACGCGCAAACGCGGGAAGCGAACGCAGCTCGTGTGTGTGTGGTTGTGTGTGTGTGTGTGTGTGTGTGTGTGTGTGCTACAGCTGCGCCCTGTGTGTGTGTGTGTGTGTGTGTGTGTGTGTGTGTGTGTGTGTGTGTGTGTGTGTGTGTGTGTGTGTGTGTGTGTGTGTGTGTGTGTGCTACAGCTGCGCCCTCTGGTGGCGGGCGGGTGGTGTAACAGCGGGACAGACACACAGACATTCAGCCCTTGCTGTCATAGTAAGTGGCTCACTGCGTTCGCAACAATACCCTGATACTAGGACTATACGAGTATTATACTGCCACCAGTTAATTTCGTCAAATGTTCGTTGACTAACTTTTTCACAGACGAAAACTAAATAAAAACTGTAGGCTATAGCCTAATGACTAGGGGCTCTATTTTCGTCTATGCTAAACCCCTTTATCCCCAGGGGGTTTCAACTGATTATGAACCAGGGACCACCACCCTGACTGAGAATCAACCTGGGGACCAGCTGTTGTGTTGGGAGGAGGGGGGGGGGGGGGGACATTTACCTTCCGTCCTTCCATATTAAACTCACGTTGCTGTTCATTGTAACTTACTATGAGCGAGCAGACACGTGCGATTGATTATGGGCACATTTCCTTATAATGGTGATTGGTGACTCAACCAGGCAATCCGGTACAGTTTCCCTCGAGATTCTAACTCCCTTTTCTGTGGAAGCTCACATTTTGGCATGCACGATGGAACCAAACCAAGTGTAAAAGCAGGCATTACGATGAAATCAAGGCCCTGCACCAAACTAAAAATGTGTCGACAAAATCAACCATAGATAGCCTATAGACAGTCAACTAAAATCTTAATATTAGTCTACTAAAACCAAAACATTTCAGATGACTAAAATAATACTAAAACTAAATCAAAATGTGTGTGTGTGTGTGTGTGTGTGTGTGTGTGTGTGTGTGTGTGTGTGTGTGTGTGTGTGTGTGCGTGCGTGCGTGCGTGCGTGCGTGCGTGTGTGCGTGCATGTGTGCGTTTCACTTAAGATTAAAAGGAGCGAGGAGAGACCCCCCCCTCTCTCTCTCTCTCTCTCTGTTATTGTCTCTTCAGCCTCTCTAATCAATCATCTCCTGTGTGCAGTTCCTACCTCGCTGTGTGGATGTGTTTATCCTTTACTTCTTTATTATTATTATTAGTAGTATTAGTATTAGTATTAGTATTAGTATTAGTATTAGTATTAGTATTAGTATTAGTATTATTTTATTTTATTTTTATTATTATTATCATCTATGCTGTGGAGTTGTTTCTAGTCTGCAGGTAAGACTTTCTAGTTTCTATGCTTCTTTTCCCTGTTTGAATTGACCACAGATTGTCGATTATTGATAAACTGTTGATTATAATAGCCATCATTACTCAGGCTACTCAGTGTAGAATACATTGCTGTGTGTTGTGTATACATCCTGTGTTGTAAGACTTTGTATGGTAGATATGTTAATATACAATATATTACACAAGTAACACATGTAACCACAAACAT
The DNA here is from genome assembly GCF_964188405.1 of Protomyctophum parallelum. Lineage (NCBI taxonomy): Eukaryota > Metazoa > Chordata > Actinopteri > Myctophiformes > Myctophidae > Protomyctophum > Protomyctophum parallelum. The sequence continues at coordinate 35,821,684 of NC_139712.1, read as the reverse complement.
TACAGAAATTGTAAATGGCCGGAATGAGATTATGTATGACGATGTACGATGATAAGAGAGCACGGGCCCTGATTTTTAAATAATTGAATAACGAGACCGGTGCCCGGCTGTAGAGCACCGAGTGACGGTAACGATGGAAGTTGGAGATCCATGCCCCACCCGGCTATGCAATACCCGCTGTACCCGTTCCACCCATCTGTCTGTGTCCTTTTTATGCCCTTATATGGAGATTTCTGGATCTGTCTCTTTGCGTCCCTTTATTCCTATGGAGTTCTGTGTCAGGCATGCCCAAATATGAAGTGAGGCCTTTGTGCTGGTTCTGGACAACCGGCTATCCAACGGACTCAACACCGGGCACTGCACTCCCTGTGGGGGTGTGGAATGCGTCTGTCAAATTTGATGTCGGTGGGGCGAACGGTTTTCGCGTTACGTAGATTACACAAGTTCGTACGTCCGATGTATGTACACACAGAGACTTGGTACATTTATAGATACAGTAGATATGACCACTGAACTCAATATCAGGTTCTATCACTCATAGAACCTGGCTCATATCAATGTGTGTTGCTTGGTTTTTCACCCTTCAGGGTGATAAAGACCCCTCTGCGACCTGCTCCCCTTTTGATGTCCCGACTCCGAGTCCTATACTTGTGTCGGGGTAGGACTAGGACACGGACACCTGATTTACAAGGGCAATATATCCCCAGACCAAGTGGGCATACTTTACCACCCTTCGTCAGTGTCCCGAGCTGAAGTCCGTACATGCAAAGACCTGGAGAAGACATTTTAAAAGAAATCACACTTGTGTGAAGTGAGCAGTGCCTTTCATCATGATGATGACAAATTCACCATATTATTAATATCAGCCGATCATCAGATTCTGTGCTACAAACACATTCCGTGCTTAAACGGACATACACACAAAGCTGTGCAAAGGAGCGGCATATTCGATTATATTATATTATATTTGAATATTATTCTAATGGCTGTGGGTAATTTCACTTTAACCAAGAAAGCAGACTGACTAAAGGCTGCATTTTCTCGATCACCTACAGCAAATATAGTATAAATTTAAGATAATGTAGGTAGGACCTATAGGTATTGGATCTTTTAAAGACTTTTTAAGGACCAACAAAAACCATTAGTATATACAGTATATTGTTGTTGTCCTGTGGAAACTGTACGTCCAAAACCGTCAACCGTAGCATTAGTTATGTCAGCTACAGTATTAGAATGTTAGTTGGGACTTGGGACACAGTAGCAAGCATAGCTTTAGCCATGAAGCTGTTATTGTTATGAAGCAATGTTTAGCGTTAGCCAGGAAACTCTTAAGCAGTGCATGCATTGTGTGCTGCACTTTAGCTTCCCCCGGGAAACAGCAGCCCATTACACATCAATCAATACACACTTTACAAACATCACTTCCTATATGCATGCACGCACACAAACTCTCTCACGCACGCGTGCACAAAAATATTAATTTATAATGGTACGTTGAAAGAACACCACCTAGCTGACCTCACCAGCACAAAGAAACGCACATGTGCGTACGCGCGTACGTGCGAGTGTGCGTGTGTGTGCGTGTGTGTGTGGTGTGGGTGTGTGTGTGTGTGTGTGTGTGTGTGTGTACATGTATGTGTGTCATCACAGTTACTTTTACTTCACTGTTGTACTGAGCTGACCAGTACAAGTTACAATACACTGTTGTACTGGAAGCTGAACAGTACAACAACAGTATTACGGTTGTTAGGTTATAAAGTTCAACTGGAGCCACAAACCACCAGGAAACAGGATTTTTGTATTATCCAGTTTTATTAGGATAATAAAGGTTGACATTGATCAACTGTTGACATTGCTGATGATTGCCTTGATGGTTCTATAAATAAACAAAGGAAATAAAATAGTTATAGTATCTTTCTACATAAACATTAAATTATAAAGTATGGCCTTTAGTTCATATTTATACATTTCCTATTGCATATTCAAATTATAATTAGCCACATATCTAGTATAAGTGCATAATATAAATCAGAATATAAGTATAAATCAAATGCATCAGTCTTAAATATAACCCACATCATGGTGACTTACATTGAAACAAGTTCAAAGACGCATAGGGAATCATCTGTTCATGCACACAGCAAACAAGGGTGGCTGAGGGCTGTGCATGTGTTTGAAGACAAAAGGACAAGTGAGCATGATCCAGGCCTGCTTTATTGGGAGGAAGTGAGGGAGGCAGTGAGGCACTGCCACAAGTCCTTCCTGAGCCATGGTGGGGTCTCCTTGTGGAGCGGAGGGGAACTTGCCCTTTACAGTTTGTGACAGCCGCCCCCGGATTTGTGCAGCAAATGCGTTCCTTGATCACTTGAACAATAGATTGCCTGGGGAAGAGAGGAGTCAGGCCGCCCCATCAACAACATTTCACACATTTGGTGTAACAGGGTCAGGGTCAGCAAGGTCATTCCATGCATTACGGCCACAGAAGCCAAACGGAAGTTCAGAGCTTTGGTACCTTGAATTTGGGGTAACTACTTGACCGGGTGCACTTCGGCAAAGATGAGATGTATTTAGGACAATCTCCAACGATGAGATGTATTTAGGACAATCTCCAAGGATGAGATGTATTTAGGACAATCTCCAAGGATGAGATGTATTTAGGACAATCTCCAAGGATGAGATGTATTTAGGACAATCTCCAACGATGAGATGTATTTAGGACAATCTCCAACGATGAGATGTATTTAGGACAATCTCCAAAGATGAGATGTATGTAAGGGGTTTTGAGTTCAGAGTAACCTTCCACTTCAATCAGGACGGTGTGTATGGCTGTTTCTGTTGTTGGTTTCTTCTGGGATTTAAGGGAGTGGGATTAGTCTGGAAACGGGGGGTATGTTGTCTGGGAAGAAGGAGACGTTCAGCCGCCCCATGGGACACGAACTTGGGGCTGGTGAGAGGCATTCAGCCGCCCCGTGTTGACCAGATCTTCAGGCTGGTGACAAGGGGTTACCTCGGGCGGACGGCCCGGAGGCTGGATAGGAGCGGAACTGGCCACCCCAATCAGGAACGAAGGTGGTCGGGATCCAGGGGACCACGGCCGTCGACACGACCACTCTGGCGGTCGACCACTGTACGGGAGCCAGACTGGAAAACCGCCGACACTGGCAAATTCGGTCTCTCTGCCACTCTTGAACACAGGAAGTGATGGCCTGGGTATCCCATATGCAGAGGCTATAAACAGATCCATGGAGTTGGGGGTTTGAACCTGTGGATAAGCAGATTGTGGCTGCTGGTATGATGTGGCTTGTAGCATTGGTGGTTGGCTACTACTGATAAAACTGGGCTGTACAGGGCCAGGCATGGATGCAGTATAGGCTGGGGCATGGACAGTAAATGGAGGTGGAAGTACATGGTGAGTAGAGAGGGCAGAGTGTGTTACACTGGCAGCTGCATGGTGACTGGAGGATGGCATTGTCTGGGCAGACCTGAGAGGGATGGACAGCGATGCAGCTTGGGCATGAGCTACATGGGGAAAACTGGGAGCTTGAGTAGGGCCTAAGGGCTGCATAGTGGCTTGGGCAGGAGCTACATAGGGCACACTGGGAGCCTGAATAGGGCCTAAGGGCTGCATAGTGGCTTGGGAAGGAGCTACATAGGGCACACTGGGAGCCTGAATAGGGTCTAAGGGCTGCATAGTGGCTTGGGCAGGAGCTACATAGGGCACACTGGGAGCCTGAATAGGGTCTAAGGGCTGCATAGTGGCTTGGGCAGGAGCTACATAGGGCACACTGGGAGCCTGAATAGGGTCTAAGGGCTGCATAGTGGCTTGGGCAGGAGCTACATAGGGCACACTGGGAGCCTGAATAGGGTCTAAGGGCTGCATAGTGGCTTGGGCAGGAGCTACATCTTGCTGTATTGATTGGAGCATGGAGGATGTTGGAGATGGCTGGGCGGTTGATGATGTTAGGGGATGTGAGTCAGCATTCATCGTTCTTGAGGAGGCAGGAGTGAATATGGGGGGCAGGCCATAGAATGAAGAGGTGGCTTTTCCATCAGGAGAGGGAATGAGCGCCGCAGCTCCCTCAGGGTGCTCATCAGAAATTATATTCTGATGAATAAAGCTGGAAACAAGTTGGGCTGACTGAAGCTGGTGCTCTTTCATGCGGATGCGTCGGTCCATGTCGACCTGTCTGACGATTCTCTCTCTCTCCTTATGTGCATCCTCTTGCGTGTGCTGAGCAGCTCTGGCTCTCTCATCAATTGACTTGCATTGTTCATCAAGCTGCTTTTCCTCCTGTTGTTGCCTTTTAAGCTCCTCTAGTTCATCTCTCCTTTTCTTCTCATCCAGAACACTGATTTGGAGATCACTTAAGTGTGAAGCATGGCTACTGCTGCTTGAATGCCTACTTAATTGGGACCTAGCCTGGAGACTAAAGCCTGATTTTCGAGTCCTCCTGCTGTGAGAACTTAGGGCACCGAGGGACAGTGCAGGTGGCCTTTGCTGTGAAATACCATACCAATCAGGGTGGCGTCTATTCCTTTTAGGTCTAACATCAGGACCTGGAAGGGCTTCATCAGGTGGTGAAGGGTTTTGATCCTCTTTGTGAGAGGAAGTTAATGATGGCTTTGGTGAAAGGTGAGGCTCTGCTTGTGTTTGGTGAGGTATAGTTGGACTACTAGGTGTAATAGTTTGAGACTGTGGGGTGGCTTCTTCTGTGAAAAGCTGGGTTGAGTCTGTTACACTAGTAGCAGGTATACTCTCAGTGGACAGGGCTTCTTCACCATTCTGTGCATCGGCCATTTTATCTTCACCATTCTGTGCATCGGCCATTTTAGGTGGTCACTGTGTGGTTGTGGCTCAGTTTCCGGGTCGAAGGACCATTTTGTTAGGTTATAAAGTTCAACTGGAGCCACAAACCACCAGGAAACAGGATTTTTGTATTATCCAGTTTTATTAGGATAATAAAGGTTGACATTGATCAACTGTTGACATTGCTGATGATTGCCTTGATGGTTCTATAAATAAACAAAGGAAATAAAATAGTTATAGTATCTTTCTACATAAACATTAAATTATAAAGTATGGCCTTTAGTTCATATTTATACATTTCCTATTGCATATTCAAATAATAATTAGCCACATATCTAGTATAAGTGCATAATATAAATCAGAATATAAGTATAAATCAAATGCATCAGTCTTAAATATAACCCACATCATGGTGACTTACATTGAAACAAGTTCAAAGACGCATAGGGAATCATCTGTTCATGCACACAGCAAACAAGGGTGGCTGAGGGCTGTGCATGTGTTTGAAGACAAAAGGACAAGTGAGCATGATCCAGGCCTGCTTTATTGGGAGGAAGTGAGGGAGGCAGTGAGGCACTGCCACAAGTCCTTCCTGAGCCATGGTGGGGTCTCCTTGTGGAGCGGAGGGGAACTTGCCCTTTACAGTTTGTGACAACGGTCCTTTCAGATGGGCAGCGATTAACGCGCCTATAGTAATTCATTTTCAATGATACCTGTGTTCTTTTTCTGCACAAGTCGAGGAGAGAAGTCGAGGGACGACAACGCAAGCAGTACGTGAGCGCTTGTTCTGTGAAATTGACGCATATGTGTGCTCATTTCGTACACACGCCCGTGACTATACGCTTGCATTGTCGCGCCCCTCATGAGGAGACTTGGGCCTGAATGAGGCCTTGGAGCAGACCTGTGGTTGATCCAGGCGACAACGTCTCTGTTTATCGATGCCCGTCTGACGAGACAAGCTTGCTTCCTTGGCTCTATTCTGCCCTTCTCCTCCCCATGGAACAAGGTTGTCTCGTCAAACCATGTGACTCCCATTGGAAATGAATTGTAAGCTTACGACACAGAAGAGACAGGAGACACAGAGGAGACAGCTGTCTCTTAGGTGTGAACGGCCCCCAAGTCTGTGGTTGTACTGGCGGCTGACCAGTACACTGTACAGTATAACACTGTTGTACTGGGAGCTGACCGCCTGATCAGTACAACCAGCTATACTGTTGTACTGGGAGCTGACCAGTACAACCAGCTAGCTGTTGTACTGGGAGCTGACCAGTACAACCAGTCTTCTATACTGTTGTACTGGGAGCTGACCAGTACAACCATTGGTTAATGTGTTTTGTCATTAAACTAAATCTGTAACTTTTACTTAAGTTTTCAAATAATTACAATGGAATAAAAAGTACAATATCTTCCTCAGAAATGTAATGAAGTGGAAGTATCAAGTATTGAAATATTGGCGTAATACTAAAGTAAAGTAAAAGTTGGCTACTTTCCGCTGTGTACTTCTGACTCTCCAATGGAGCAGGACGTGGAGTGGGCTCAGTGGAAATTAACATCAGGTCTTGATCCTGTCAGATCCTGTCTTTCTGATGTCTCCAGGATGATGTCACTTGATGTGAGCGTTGAGCGCCGCCATGCTGCCATGGAAACGCTGTGGAACGAGGTGAGGAGCATTGATGAAGAAGAGGAGCAGGAAGACGAAGAGCATGATGAAGACGAGGAAGACACGAGTCACGTGGATGGTACCATACTCTATACAACACCTCACTGTACACCCATTCTTGAGATAAGGGACAAAACTTTTTTCAAACTGGATTTTTTTTTTTTTTAAGATACATTCAAATCAAATGGATGTATTTGTAGACACAGGTCTCAACTACCAATATTGAGAAGGAACAGGTTTTTCGCATAACATTTCTTTCTAAAATGGGACATTTATGCACTTAATACCCGATTCATGTCAACTCCGTCAGACACACTAAAATACCTTTTAATTGAATTTGATAATTTCAACAATAATATAAAGTCCTCAGTTGTCTTATAATGGCTTTCAGTAATCAAGTTAAGTAATACAATTATTTTAATATTGTTTTTTTCCAATATCACACTATTATGAAATATCCAATTTCTCAAATCCGTCATTTCAACCTCTATTTTCAATATTATAACATGAAAACCATGTAAAAAAAAAAAAAAATCATCATTACGTATCATTTCAGTTGGTGTTTCAATACATATGCACAAAATATTTAACATCACATTTTCTATTTCTTTGGAAATTAACAAAAACATCACGGGACGAACATCTGACGGAGTTGACGAACATCTGACGGAGTTGACAAGTTTAACTGATTTAGGTTCTAGATCACCTAGGATCTTGATTCTGGTGACTAATCCCACATTTTCAAGGATGAGGAATACAGTGGTACTATTTATATTGGCCCTGTGACCATGGCAGCCATTTTCAAAATGGCAGCCACCTGCTGTTATCTTACAATAACTCAAGTTCTACACCACCTAGGATCTTGATTCTGATGACTAATCCTACATTTTCAATGAGGAGGAATACAGTTTTATCTATTTAGATTTATCCCGTGACAATGGCAGCCATTTAAAAAAATGGTGGACCTGCTATTATTTTACCAATTTAGTCAGGGAATAGGCCTATTATCAGAATAATGTCAAATCTGTGAATACATTTCTTACCAAGAATTTTTTCACCAATGTGTTTGTAAAGGTGTATACTAACATATCCCACATTGGTTTCTATTGAACCACCCTAGAGGCATTTTTGACAGCTGCTGAAAGTTGGGTACCATACCAAGTGGCTATGGCAAAACTAGGGAGTCTATGGCCAAACTAGGGGTCAAACCCCTTGGGCTAAATTCGGCCATATATCCACTTGCCCAAATGTGCTGACCTCATTTTGTGATGATGGCTATGGCCGTTTTCAGCCCAAGGAGTGTTCTTCGTGCATAGCTAATGCTTGGAATGCATTCAGAATCATGAAAACTCCCTAGTTTGACATGTCACATGCTACTTAAAGCATAATGAACATTTTGCCTTATATAGGTTGTTGATGGTACCCCAACTTTCAGCAGCTGTCAAAAGGTCCCCTAGGGTGGTTGAATATAAAGCAATGTGGGATATGTTAGTAGACACCCTTCCAAACACATTGGTGAAGAAAATTCTTGATAAGGAATTTATTACCAGATTGTATTAATATCCCCTGACTAAATAACTCATCTTCTAGACCACCTAGACCCGACTTCACAAACAGAGACCCGATTGACACCTAAACAACAAGTTTGGACAGCCCCACCAATTAGTGTTACGGAAAATAGCAAGTGTCTACCCTAGGCCCAGAGGGAGACACAGAACTTAGATGCGGCTCACATGTTGCACGACTCCTCAACAAGCTGCCACCAGGGATGAGAGCTGAATTCTGCCGCACAATGCTCTGCGGCCCAGGAGCAACCAACACCCTGTTGGAGTTCTCTGAGTGGTTGAAGCATGAGTCCTAGCCATATAGCCTGTGCAAAGGCAAACACCTTGAAGACCTGCTTGAGGTGAACAGTGAGCAGTGAACAGTGAGCGAAAGACTGAAGACAGAAGATCTGCCTTCAGGACTATCAGGCAGGATGTGCAGACACTGAAGGCATCAGTGTCGTTCTGTGTCCCCAGCATGTCAACCAAAGCAATGTTACCAAATCAAAGGAGCCTTCACCTCAAGTCACCTGGGGCTGGGTGAGCAATCGTATCCTGTATCTAGCCTCACAACTAAATACAGACACTTGGCCAGACTGCCGTTTGAAAGGGTCAAACCCTTCATCCTGATTGGGGAAGACCACCCCACCTAATCACACCAACCAAACAAGTGAGGTTGGGGCATCCAGGTGGGCCAGTAGCCATCTGCACAAGACTGGGCTGGACCCTGCAGGAAAGCAATCTCCAGCCAAGACAATGTAAGTTGACTATAACAGAGCCCCAGAACACAGAGCTCATGAGAAGGATGGAGAAACACTGGCAGGAGGCCACCAAGATACAACGCCACACTGCAGTGGCCAGTGAAGTCAAACTGTGCGTCTGTACCTGAAAGAGACAAGTCAAAGGCCAGAAAGCCCACCTCCTTTTAATGTCCTGTCAGTAGCAACTCAACCTGCACCTGAAATAAGCCCTGACCCCTCCCAGAGAAAGTTCATCCTTGAAAATGTAATGATTAGTCGCCAGAATCAAGATCCTTGGTGGTCTAAAACTTGAGTTATTGGTAAAATAACAGCAGGTTGGTGGTCACTTTGAAAAACAATGGCTGCCATGGTCACAGGACAAATCTAAATAGTACCACTGTATTCCTCATCTTTTAAAATGTATTATTAGTCGGCAGAATCAAGATCCTATGTGGTCTAAAACTTGAGTTATTGTAAAATAACAGCAGGTGGCGGCCATTTTGAAAAACAATGGCTGCCATGGTCACAGGACAAATCTAAATAGTACCAATGTATCCCTCATCCTTGAAAATGTAGTCTTAGTCACCAGAATCAAGATCCTAGGTGGTGTAGAACTTGAGTTATTGTAAAATAACATCAGGTGGCGGCAATTTTGGAAAACGGCTGCCATGGTCACCACGAGACAAATCTGTGATGGCCCTATAGCCAAAAATGTTCCTTAAGGCATGCTCTAACTGTGTGCCAAATTAGAATACGTCCCATTATTCAAAAACTATAATTTTATTGTTTTAGGAACACTTTTGTCAACTCCGTCAGATACATGTCAACTCCGTCAGACACAAAACCTGACGGAGTTGACGTCTGACGGAGTTGACAAAATGTCATTTGTTTTCATCTTAACCCTCTGTAGTACAATGTAGCCATTTTGTTTTTGCTTCATTTGTTAGCTAAACCTAACCCTAAACTTTTATAATAAACATTATTTTGGAATTCTTAACAAAGATCATAATAATGTCCTGACGGAGTTGACATGTAAAAGCTGTGACCACCCTGATATCAACATTGTTTGTTTAAAATATCAAACAATTGAATGCTTTTCAGACCAGGTGCTCCACAGTTGCAACAAATACAAACGGGACTTGGAAAAGGAGTCTTCAGGCTAAATCTGTCGACAATATTTTCTGATTAATTTAAGACTTTTAAAAAACCTGACGGAGTTGACGGGAGACGTGGGACACACATTTGATATGTATATATCTAATGGAAAATATAAATTAAAATTATTGTGTATATTGTTTGCTATGTTGTTGACAATCTACTTTAATTTAGTATGTATATTTATGTGATTGTGACAGTATTAGACACTTTTTTAGCAGTTTGAAATTATGACCACTTGCTGGGGACAGGCTAAATACAGGCGTTTTTGGGTACAGTGCCTGCTTTTAACTAATTCAGATGGCATATGAAAACAATTATAATGAAATTAATGGCATAATAATACACAACTGTATTACATTTAACTTTGCAAGTGCTTTTATTTTTATTAAATTAATTTATTTTTAACAATAATAAGGCTCTTATGTGTGGGACATGTTTTTTCCACTTTTGTCCCTCATCTCAAGAATGAGTGTGTACCAAGAGGACTGTGGCCTATAGGTTGGGTGGCGGACCTGTGTTTATAGGTCACAAGTAAACCTTTTAACAAGTTAAAAGAAAAAATAAGATTGCTTGGATAGTCAAACTGATCATTATCTGCAATTATATCCATTATATATATATGCTCCATTCTTCTCTTTTTTCCCTTTTTTTGCTTCTCATTCTTTGGAAGCTCCCTTTTGATTTGTCTGTGTGGGCTGTGCAGGACAGAGCCTTCCAATGTAGAAATTGTGTCTAGATAGAACAGCTGACGTTTGGAAATCAGGCTCAAATGGACAGCCATGAGTGAGAAGAGATGTGAACAAAATCACACTTTTGTGAAGTGAGGGGCAACAAAACCGTTATAGGTGAAGGTGCGCTCTACTCAGGGAGTCAAGTTGATAGTCTCTGTAGCTGATGGGTGCAGATTCTTGAAGATCAATTGAAAAAGGGAATATCCACACTCTCTTGTATAACGCTTGAGTTTCTTTATTTCATGAAAACACATGCAGCAGCAGTCCACCTAGAAACACGTTTCGGCACGCAGGCCTTCCTCAGCGTTTCAAACAGTGAGGGGCGAATGCTGGTAATGTTTGTTTAAAAGTGCTCTAAACGAACTAATAAAAGTCCATAGACTTGGCTGACACTGACATGTTTAAAGTGCTCTGAACAAACATTTAAAAAGTCCATAGACTGGGCTGCCACAATTCCGATTCCGAAAGCCAGACGTTGGAGGGGCTGGCGCCCCTCTAAAAACAGGTCAGCTGAACGAAGTTAATCGGTCTGGATTCCAGGCTACATAAGAACAGCTCCACGACCCGATATTGACCATGAGCAGAACCACATGCCATCAGAGCACTGTGTTTCTACATTCACTGTTTACTTCCTGTTTTCCCCCGGGAAACAACTAACCTGTGGCCGGGTTAAAACTCACCCGTGGCTCCCGACATGCGTTGTAGGTTCAAACTAACCCGTGGCAGGTTAAACCTAACCCATCACTCCCGACATGCATGGCAAGTTAAAACTAACCCGTTGCAGGTTAAAACTAAACTGTGGCTTCCCTGTGAGGTTAGGCTTCTGGTTTAAGGACCAAACACATGCGCCCGTTTTCCCCATCCAGAGCCGGAGCTAGAAGAGGCGTGGCTGGTGGAGGCGGGACTCTCCTCCCTCCTGGCAGGATCGTCGTCGGGGGAGGGGCCAACGGAGGCCCTGCTGTCCACGTTGTCGCGGCAACAGGCCGCCACGGTGAGGAAGAAGCTGCACGAGTACAACCACACCATGAGGAAGAAGAACAGACAGCCGATCACACACGTCCAAGATCTGTTCAATACGGTACGCTTTTGTTTGGACTGTTCAAGCACAGCAATGATCTTGTTCACCCCAAAATTCGGCTCAAACTCACTATCCTGGCTGCGACCAAAACGTGGAATGACCTAGTCATTAAAGATATGACTCCATGGCTGAGCTCAAAATACAATTGAGCTTGGCAGTAGGATCATCTGGATACTTATCCTTTTAGCATAACGTTTGATTTTACTAACTGTACTGTTCACTGTTTTGTTGACTATTGTCTTTTCGTTTATTTCACTGACAGAGCAGTGATGAGAGCCCCACTCCCCCCTCCAAACCAAAACGCTACCATAAGTCTACCAAGACCATCCATAAACACAGAGGTACCTGCCTGCCTGCCTGCCTGCCTGCCTGCCTGCCTGCCTCCCCATAGACATAGAAAGGTACACCCTGTCACGCACTGAGGGCAAATGTGTGCCCATGGAGTTTTATGGACATGAGCGGCCTCCAGTCACGTGACTCACGTCCCTTCCTTTCTCTTTACAATTTTTTTCCCACGATTTTGTAACCCATTTTTTCACCCAGTGTCAATTATCTACTGTAATCCTGGGCTCTACACTCCCTCCGCCAACCTGGGGAGAGCAACTGGCTGACCTCATACTCCTACATCCTTTCATATACATTCCTTGGCAAAAGCAGAAGCATGCCCTCACTTGAGAGCATTCGCCCGACACTCATAGCCCGTGGCTATGAGTGTGCAGCCTTTTTCTTTATCTCTATATATTTCATTTGAAATCTACCTACTGGAGATTGGAAGTAGATCTTATCAAATAACTAACTGACTACTGGAACATAGATTTTCAGGTAGCAAAGCCAGGGTCCCCGTTTGCTCCATGAAGGCCCTGCGCACGCCTGGCACATCCGTTGACATTGGCATTGATCCGTGCATTAATCTGTCATTGTGTGTGTGTGTGTGTGTGTGTGTGTGTGTGTGTGTGTGCGCGCGCGCGTGTGTGTGTGTGTGTGTGTGTTCGTGCGCGCGTGTGTGTGCGCACTTCCAGGGCGTCCGACTTTCCCAAGTTTCTCACCCATTCAGGATCAGATACCTGAAGTGCACATGGACTCTCCTACAACGGACACACACTCTACAAAACACATGGACTCTCCTACAACAGACACGCACTCTACAAAACACATGGACTCTCCTACAACAGACACGCACTCTACAAAACACATGGACTCTCCTACAACAGACACGCACTCTACAAAACACATGGACTCTCCTACAACAGACACGCACTCTACAAAACACACGCACTCTCCTACACACACACACTCTCCATCGGACACACACTCATCCACGAGCGTCGTCCAATTGGAGTGTTCTCATTGGCTACTGCGTGACACGCCGTACTCTGAGGGTGTGTCCGAACAAATGAGGGGCGGGGCCTGCGTGGACTGTCACTGTGTCAATGGAGACAATAACCCTGACCTGCCTGTGAGTGTGACCCTGTCATTATATTCACACAATGTTATACAGTATAACCTTTTCCAATTAGATAGATAGATAGATAGATAGATAGATAGATAGATAGATAGATAGATAGATAGATAGATAGATAGATAGATAGATAGATAGATAGATAGATAGATAGATAGATAGATACATAGATAGATACATAGATAGATAGATAGATATTCCTCAACGCTAATCACTTGTGTCGTCCTACATTTTCTGTCCTCACTTTTTATCCTCACGTTTTATCCTACGTACTTTGCTCAGCCAATCAAATCATCGCTATTGGGTGCTCAGCCAATCAAATCATCGCTATGGGGTACACAGACAAAGCTGGGCCCTCAAAAATCATGTCATCAATTAGAAAAATGCGGACTACACACAAAAAAGCCTTGTTTCCATTGTGGCCCACCTTTTCATTTTGACATAGAACAACACGCAACATACACCACGAACAACCCTTGATCAAAGTTTTTTTTTATATAATTCTTATAATTATGTAAAGTTGGACTCTACGAGAAGAATCCAAAAGTTAAACAACATTTTTTTTAATAATCTTTCAGAATCATTCCATAAATGTGTGTTTTTTGTCAGGTGAAACCTGACTAATGAAAGCTCATGAAATGTAAGCAACCTAGTTTCTTTTTACAACGGTTTTCATGCATGCTATGCGTGTGTTGTCTGTGTGCACTGTGCAGTGCAGTGCAGTGATCGCCCAGCAGGGGGTGACAGCGGTAGCAGATCTGTCACCAGCAGACATGAGAGCACTGGCCTTCATCTCCTTCATTGAACTGACAACAATGTACCATAACCTGGGAATACACCAAGTACTGCAAATACCTCGAATACCACGCATACACAGAACCAGAGGTATGTACCACTAGTATCGGTTATTTAAAAATAATACTACTAGTGCTATACAATTGACAACGATATACTGTACAATAGCACAACTTGAGATTTGGGAATACAGAGTGAGTGAGTGAGTGAGTGAGTGAGTGAGTCAGAGCAGTGGTTTTCAACCAGTGGTCCATGGACTTGAGGCATATCCACGGCTTCCTAAGCCGTGCATGCCTATTCCCACTATAGGCTGAGGAAGAAATTCATATTTAAAGGTATATTCAGTGATTTCACTCAAAAAACCTTAGGTTTCGTTTTTGGCTGTGGGACCCAGCCTTTCGTCCAATCAGGATAGAGTCAAAAACGAAACCTAAGGTTTTTTGACCCCAGGGGTTAACTGGGGACAGGGAGGAACTCCTTATATGGCCAGCACACTCTATAGTAGGGAGGATTATCACAACAAAACAAAAAAATAAGTGATATTTGAATTAAGTGAAATCACTGAATATACCTTTAAGTGGCACAGCGGCTATGTAGTCACGGGATTGGCTTTATCAGACCAGAATTATGACAATGCCATTATAATGCTTACCAGTTGTTTGGGCGCAAAGATCTAATAATTAATGCCCACATGAACAAACTGTTAAATCTGACTCCAGTTAAAAGGGTCACAGATGTGATTGCATTACGCAAACTGTATGATGACATTCAGATACAAGTAAGAAGCTTAGATTCAATGGGAGTTGTATCCGACATGTATACGGAAACGTATTGTGCCCAATTCTCATGAAAATGATACCGGTGTGGGTCAAACTGGCGGTGATGAGGATGGTGATGGAAAGAACAATACGTTCAGTGTAAAAAAACTAATGTAATTTGTACAAAAAGAAGTGGAGAGCCGTGAGAGAACGGCCAATCTATACGCAAGGAACGCATGACCCCCAGAGAGAGAATCAAGAGAGCGCTCAGAGCGCAACTGGGAGAAAAGAACGGAAAAAAGGAAAACCTACAGCGGCGGCGCTGTCTCGACAGCTGCATTCCATGCTGCGAGTTTCAGAGATGATTCAAAATGCATTATTCTGTAATGGTAATCACAAATCCAAGAACTGTACTGAACTGACTGTTGAACTAAGAAGAGAAACACTGAGGAAACAAGGCAGGTGTTTTGTATGTCTGGTAGGCAGGCATGTCGCGCGTATAGAACGCAGGGCATTCACTGTGAAGAGTGCGGGCGCAGCCAGACACCACAAAACAGTTTGCAATCAAACAGTCAGTCAATATACAGCGCATGATAGACGCGCCGACCATGGCAACGACGGACAGGCTGACCACATACAGCAGGGTTCCCCAATAGGCGGCCCGCGGGCCATTTGCGGCCCACAGAGCGTGTCCCAGATATAAATGGCATTAAATGGGGGTCAGTAGCCTATGCATGTCAAACTGGGCATCCTTTTCAAATGGGGTCTTGCCCTGAAAATGAATTTTCAGGGCAAGACCTCGACCTCGCGCGTGCAGACTCGGCCCCCAGCCTGGTACGCTAGTCAAAATATGGCCCTTGAGGAAAATTAATTGGGGAACCCTGACATACAGTGTTGCAGATGCAGTTAGTATTATTGTAGCAAGCAACTCTGACAATAGTACAGTATTACTGCAGACAGCTACCATTTGGCCTATTAGATGGGAGTAGCACCCGCAGTTTAATTAAAGAGGATATTTCCAGAGCACTTAACCTGCCAGTTACCTATACCCAAGCCGTGCATATCCACGGCTTCCCAAGCCTGCATATCCGGCTTCCCAAGCCGTGCATGCTGCCTAATCCCACTAGCCACTTGACAGTTCAAATCAGCCTCATGGTGGCGCTACAACAGGCCAAGTTGCGTCGCACACACACACACACACACACACACACACACACACACACACACACACACACACACACACACACACACACACACACACACTACACACACGCACGCACACACACACACACACACACACACACACACACACACACACACACACACAGTCACACACAAACATGTTTAAATAATACTCCTAAACATTTTGCCAAACACCACACACTCTCCTATCCTCCTGGTGGAGACCTGTGCCCAGAAGGGCACTTTTTCTTCTCTTAGGGCCCATTTAACCATATAATGCATTTGGATGGCAAAAATGGCAGATCTGCAAGTTCAGTGTCTTGAATGAGATGTGCTGTGAGTTTGCATATCTGCTATTTTCCAGCATAGGACCGTTGCACAGTGAAGTATAAACAAGGCTTTAGGAAGTCATTTTTAGAATCCTCCTAAGGATTCATATTTAAAGTCATTCTTAAGTGGCACAGCGGCTATGTAGTCGCGGGAGATCTAATAAATTGCAACCATAACCAAATATTCTTTCGTTTTGGGTCTGAGAGACTATAAATGTCTGATCAAATGGTGGTCCGTGGCTGAAATGCTGAATAAACAGTTGGCCTTGAAATGGAAAGGGTTAGTTGTCGTTAGTTGTCGGTAAAGGGTTTTGCATTAACAGTGTAGGAAGCCCCGCCGTGAGGCAGGGCATCAAAAAATTAGTTGATACTCATAATGTTCCTCTCCACGGAAATCTTTAGTAAAAGGCGAAAGATTTATACGATCTGAAGAGAAACAAGAGTGTACTGAAGAAGCATGCTCCCTGCTGGACGTAGTCACTCACTGCAACACCGCACTAAGTCACGGTGCTGCTGATTAATTTTACATAATTATTTTACAATCACATTATTATTATTATTGTTAGGCTATTGTTATTTATAGCACTTTATCTGTGCTGTCACTCAAACACGTGTAGAAATAATACATAAGATTGTTAATTAAAAAAAAACTTATATATTTTTAAATACTGCACGCATAGCATGCTGGGTAATGTGTTCAATGTCCTCCGGTCACATCCAGTATAACTGGATGATTGGTTGAAGAGATAAACATTATAATAAAGTAACATGGTTAGGTTTAAAACTCTTTAAAACATTTAAAATTCAACATAGGTTTATGGACAACTTATAATAATAATACTAAGACTAAAGTTACCAACATTATGAAACACGGACATTTTATTCAACACCGTAAAGCTGCTGCTAGACAGCATTCAGCCACTAGATGTCGCCTTCTTACTCTGTGGTTCATATTGTGCCATGGAAGCATTTTTATGAGAAGTATTAGTAATACAAATCTAAATCTAAAAAAGTAACTAGTATGTTGACAAATAAATATAGTGGAGTAAAATTACAATATTTTAATCCGACATGTAGTGGAGTAGAAGTAAAAGTATTGAAAATTGGAAATAGGCCTCCACTAAAATACCTTAAAATTGTAACTTAAGTACAGACTAGTACAGTACTTGAGAAAATATATTTTGTTACTTTACACCAGTGGTTATAAATGTGTGTGTAGTTCAGTTATTTTCCACATAAAAAAACGGTTTGCAAAAATGCATTATGAATTAACCATTAATGATGATCATTGCTTCATTCATAATGTAATGGTATTATTAATTGATTCATTGATTAATTAATTAATTCATTGCAACTGCAAGGATTTTGTTTTACATCCGGATACCCCGTCCAGGACATGCATCAGACGTGCCTCCTCAGGAGACTTGGCTCAGATCTGAACCCATTTGATTTGGAGTTGAACCCGTTCCAGCAGGTGCGGGCCCCAGCTAAATGATGGAGAGTTGGTAACCAAATGGATCCCTGTTAGATCTTTAACTCTTGAGCCTTACGGGTCCATTTGGTTTTCAGTCAGGAGTTAAATTATTGTTAAACACCTGCATTAGGCTACTTAATTTACAAGAAGAATTGCCCCCTCTAGAGGGCTTCAGGCCCCCCACCATGTCACTCGCTCACTCGCTGCCTTGCTCGCTATAAGCTGTTAAGTTACACCTATTCCCTGTTAAAATGTGCAGCATTGGGAGGTAAAGGGGATACACTTTATTGTGAAGGGATGACCGGATGAGGAAAGTTGTTGTTGTTGCTGCATAATTGTCAAGAGTATATTGGCTGTGCGCGATATTGAACAGTCAAAACTATTTCAATATATGCCACAGACACTTTCAAACGAGTGGGCGATGCACAAGCAAGACGTTTATGGGGGCCTCATATTTGCTCTTGAAACGGGCTGCCAGATCCCTAAGGCCACCCCTGCCTGTTGTCTCTCAACAAAATATTCTTTAGTTTTGGGTCTGAGAGGCTAAATGTTATCAAACGGTGGTCTGTGGCTCAAATGATGAATAAATAATGGTTCTTGATGTGAAGATGGTTGAAAGCCACTGATCCAGAGAACCGCCTGAACAACGACTTCAAACTAATAGTACTACATCAAACACCACGTATCAGAGTCAGAGGAAGGCTATGTCGGCTACTAAGCCATAGTATTAGTAATACTATACTAATACTACTAGTGGTATACAACTAAAACGGCATCATGTGTGCATACAGTACTGCATACTTATCGGTCAGATCACATCAGTGACATGCAGGGACGGATTAATCCCCACGAGGCCCCCTGGGCCGGTAATGTTTTTGGGGGCCCCATAGCGCGCGAGCACGCGACATTTTTGTGTTTGTTTGTGTTTTTATCATCTTTTTGACCTAAATTTAACTAAATCAATGGCCAATTTCAGGGCCTCAAACCCAGTTCTGCGTGATCCAGTTTCCTTGAAGGGCCCCTGAGAGCCAAGGGCCCCTGGCCCTGGGCCACGGCCCCACTGGCCCAATGGATGAATTGGCCCTGGTGACATGCTGTCTGTCTGTCTGTCTGTCTCTTTAGATAAAGGTGTGTTTGGAGTGCCTCTCTCTGTTCTGTTGGAGACTGACAGGAAGTCTCATCCTGGTGTCAAGGTCCCTCTGTTCCTCACCAAGGTAACAACAATAAGAACGTTAACAACCTATTTTAAACCCTCTACACTACACTGAATACAGTACATTGGACGTGAGCTGCCTCTGTAGTACTTGGTGCACGCTTTCACCACCTCTACACCAACACAAATAGGCAATCAACAAGTGTGTGTGTGTGTGTGTGTGTGTGTGTGTGTGTGTGTGTGTGTGTGTGTGTGTGTGTGTGTGTGTGTGTAGCTCCTGTCCCTACTGGAACAGAGAGGGTTAAAGACTGAAGGGATTCTCAGAGTTCCAGGTTCAGCAGCCAGACTGAAGGTACCATTCCTATTATTACTACTATACTTGAGAAGACATAATATTCTCTCTCTCTCAGATAGTACTATAGTGCAGTGGTTCTCAAACTTTATCATGTCAAGGACCCCCAAATTGACACTCATTGGCCTGCGGACCCCCATTAGAAAATATACGCCAAGGACCCCCATAGGATTCTCAACCCGTTTAATTTCAAGGGCCCTAGGTTTGAATTAGGCTACGGTCCCCCATGTAATGGCATTTCTATCTCTGGGACCCCAATGTGTAAAATCAAAGTTATTTTAACTCTGAGAGTGTATAAATTAACCACTGCACTATTGTACTATCTGAGAGAAAAGAGAATATTATGTCTTCTCAAGTATAGTGTGTGTGTGTGTGTGTGTGTGTGTGTGTGTGTGTGTGTGCTCGTGTCATACCGCAGGCTCTTCGGGAGCAGATAGACACGTGTGCGTGGGTGTACGAGGTTAACTGGGAGGAGGTGAGACAGGCGGACGCGGCGGGACTCCTCAAACTCTTCATCAGGGAACTTCCTCTTCCTCTCCTCACCTCCCGCTACCTCCCTGCTTACGCCGCCGTACCAGGTGCACGCACGCACGCAAGCACGCACGCACGCACGCACGCACTCATTTAAGTCACTATTTGTGAAACGTTTTCATATTTACACACTGAGTTTGGTCGTGAGGTTTAGGGTGAAGGATATATACAGTATAGGCAACTATTTAATTTACAACCTCTGAGTAAGTTATTTTGGACCCCATTTATTTCAGTGGAGTTCTTACACTACCCTCTATATTGTGCCACGTTCGAGGCCAAGGATATCCAATGAAGGGCACTTGGGTGGCGCAGTGTTTAAGCGTGCATACATGCCCACCGCCGCGGAGGTTGTGGGTTCGAACACAGTTGTCCCGTGTTTGGGGGAGGGTGATATTTGTCACTGCAGGTATACTCCTAAACGCGTTGGGGCGCCACCTGTCAGCAGGGAGTGTGGGGCAGGCGGAGTAGTGTAGGACAAAGGCTCTATGTCCTCCCGGTGGGGGCTCCTCACGGGTAGGTGAGTCAGTATAGTATACAACACACACATGTGTGTGCAGGAGGAATGAATATGTTGTGTGTGTGTGTGTGTGTGTGTGTCTGTGTGTGCGTACAGGTCTGTCTTGTTCCGTCCATCAGATTCAAGCTCTCCAGTTGTTGACCATGTTACTACCTGAAGCCCACAGAGACACACTTAAGGTACGCACACGAATGCACGCACGCACGCACGCACGCACTTTGTTGTACTGTTGGGGACACTCTTGATATATATTTACTCGCGTGCCACATATAAAAATGGGTTCCCTGACCCACTGTAACCGTAAAACCGCACAACCCTAGTAGGCAGCACACTATTGCTCTCGGCCCGAGAATGTTTTGCCTGCAAAGTTGAAGCTGCTTTTCGTAACATTTGCAGAAAAGTGAAGCATTTGGTCATGCTTCACACATGCAATGTTGTCATGACATCATCACATGAGTTCACAACGCTGCCGTACCTCGACGCGGCGGCACCGGAAACACAGGCTTCATCGTGGTGGAGACCAACTACCGCGTCTACGCCATAAAAGGTCTTTTTGAAATGTCTATGGGACAAATGCATTGAAACACAGGCTTCATCGTGGTGGAGACCAACTACCGCGTCTACGCCATAAAAGGTCTTTTTGAAATGTCTATGGGACAAATGCATTGAAACACAGGCTTCATCGTGGTGGAGACCAACTACCGCGTCTACGCCATAAAAGGTCTTTTTGAAATGTCTATGGGAAAAATGCATTGAAACACAGGCTTCATCGTGGTGGAGACCAACTACCGCGTCTACACCATAAAAGGTCATTTTGAAATGTCTATGGGAAAAATGCATTGAAACACAGGCTTCATCGTGGTGGAGACCAACTACCGCGTCTACACCATAAAAGGTCTTTTTGAAATGTCTATGGGAAAAATGCATTGAAACACAGGCTTCATCGTGGTGGAGACCAACTACCGCGTCTACGCCATAAAAGGTCTTTTTGAAATGTCTATGGGACAAATGCATTGAAACACAGGCTTCATCGTGGTGGAGACCAACTACCGCGTCTACGCCATAAAAGGTCTTTTTGAAATGTCTATGGGACAAATGCATTGAAACACAGGCTTCATCGTGGTGGAGACCAACTACCACGTCTACGCCATAAAAGGTCTTTTTGAAATGTCTATGGGACAAATGCATTGAAACACAGGCTTCATCGTGGTGGAGACCAACTACCGCGTCTACGCCATAAAAGGTCTTTTTGAAATGTCTATGGGAAAAATGCATTGAAACACAGGCTTCATCGTGGTGGAGACCAACTACCGCGTCTACGCCATAAAAGGTCATTTTGAAATGTCTATGGGAAAAATGCATTGAAACACAGGCTTCATCGTGGTGGAGACCAACTACCGCGTCTACACCATAAAAGGTCTTTTTGAAATGTCTATGGGACAAATGCATTGAAACACAGGCTTCATCGTGGTGGAGACCAACTACCGCGTCTACACCATAAAAGGTCTTTTTGAAATGTCTATGGGAAAAATGCATTGAAACACAGGCTTCATCGTGGTGGAGACCAACTACCGCGTCTACACCATAAAAGGTCTTTTTGAAATGTCTATGGGAAAAATGCATTGGGAATTATTTCCTGGGCCTGGCGTCGTCTTGAAAAGGGGCGGGACTGTGATGCTCTCTACTGAAAAGTAGTGTTTAGCAGAGGAACTCCAGGAAATCTGAATAGAATTAACAAAATCACACCCATGTGAAGTGAGGGACGCTCTTATCATCATACATCATCATACATCATCTCATTCCAGCCCATCACAATTGTCTCTCACCTTCATCTTCTCTTCAATGTTTGTGTTTGCACAATCTTTGTATTCACACAAACACTCAAAGCTGGCCATTCATTGTCAATGGCATTCAATGTTTGTGTTAGCACAATGTTTGTGTTTACACAACCCCTCGAAGCTGGACATAGGAGAGGCTAGCACCCCTCAAAAACGGGTTTCCCGATAAACTGTTTGGGAAACACGACACTAAAGTGACGTCACATCAACCCGTCAGCTTAAGGGTCAAAGTTTGGCGACAGCATGGCAACGGTTTGTGTTGTCCAGCAGCTCTGTACACCCTATATAAGCTGCAGGATACATACACAGGATACATAAACAGGGTGATTACATGCAGATTACATACTAGGGAGATTATGTACATTCACAGGTTACATATAGGTAGGTAGGGTGATTACATACAGATACATACTGCAGGTAAGGTGACATACACAGGTTACATAGGTCGTCTGATTACATGAAGATTACATAGCACACTACTGGAAAGACGCAAGAGACAAAGGCACAGATAGGAGATAGACATAGAGAGTGCGAGCTGGCGAGACGGAACAGAAAGGACAGACGGACGGAGAGACAGAGGAAGATAGATTGTTATTTCTCCTTGTTGTGTGGCCGAATGCCACTCGTTCCTCTAAGAAGTTAGTCACCGACAGATAGTCGCAGACCAGACGGGTCCGAGAAAAAGTCCCGTTCATTATCGGAATCAACCAGACAAATCACTCCAGAGAGAGAGATGTTACGTTGGATGGTGATCAAAGAGAGAGGTGGACCAGAGGGGGTTGACCATGTGGCTGTAGCAGCAGGACACAGGGTGTACACATTCGGAGGCTACTGGTTGTACAACAAGGATCAGATTGATGTGCATGTCTTCAACATGGTCTATTTGCGCTGGACGAAGCTGCTCCCGGTGACCAACCGAACAATAGCACGTCTCCCAGAGGTTCCTTCCAGGCGCTGGGGCCACACAGCTGTGCTGATAGAGAATATAATCTACATCTGGGGAGGGTGTAAGGGCGAGCCGAGGCAGTACTGCAACACGCTCTATGCGTTTGATGTCGGCACCCACGGATGGTTCAAGCCCAAGATTTCTGGGACTGTTCCGGAGGCGAGGTGGGGCCACTCGGCATGTGTCTTCAGGAAGGCCATGTATGTGTATGGAGGGTGGAGCAGGACCGGATGCACTAAAGACCTCTACAAGTTGGACAGCAGCACAGTGGGCTGGTCTTTAGTTAAAACCGGAGGAACCCCAGCATCCATTTCGGAATGTCACTCTGCCACCTTCATCGGGAAGAAGATGTTTGTGTTTGGAGGCCGAGGGGACACTTACAGGGACCCGTACAACAGCATCAGAGTGTTTGACACGCTGACCAACCTCTGGATGAAAATTCCTTCTGCGCAGCATCCTCTAGGAGGCCGCGTGCGTCATTCAGCCTTTGCGTACAACGGAGAGCTGTACATATTCGGCGGCAAAAACCTTTGTCTGGGCAAGACGTTCAGCGATCTGTGGAAGTTAAATCCAGAGACCTTCTCCTGGAATTTGGTGCAGCCGAATGAGGGAGGTCTGTGTTCAAGGATGTACTGTTGCATGGTGGGAGATCGTATCATCCTCTTTGGAGATAACAAAGATGACCTGCACATCTTAGACTTAAGTCCTAGTCTGAAGACGTTATGCAAGCTAACAGTTGTTCAGTATGGTCTGAGGAGAATCCAGGCTCTCTCAGGACATCAGGCGGGAACTGGCAACCTTCCTATCGACAGCATGGGATGTCAAGGACAGGAACAAGTTACAGAAACAAATTACGGGAAACAATGGTGACACACAACAGGGCAAGCTGGTTGAAGCAGCACTCCCACAGACCTAATATTTTTTAGAGACTCTTGCAACTTCTATTTTGGCGCTTTGCTTGGCTCTGGTCTATGTGATAGTATTTAGGCTACTTGCGTATTTGTAGTCTTCTTTTTTACGTCATGGCCCTGTAGGAGTCTAGCCTTCTAGAACACTGGTTCTCAAACCTTTTCATGTCAACGACCCCCACATTGATACATAATAGCCAGATTTGAAAAAGAATATGTGGCATATACTGTATGCCATAGGTTTCACATATATAGCAGTGATTTTCAACCCCACTGTGATATGCATTATTAGACCACAGACATCCATTTGATACCATTTTAAATATCTGGGACCCTCAATACTGTAAAGGTTTCAATGTTACAACACATACAATGTTACAATGTCATGCAATTGTCTGTCTGTCTGTCTGTCTGTCTGTCTAGTTAGTGCCTGCTTGTCTGTCTGTCTCTAGGTGTTGTTACAGTTCTCCATTTAGATCGTCTCTCTCTCTCTCTCTCTCTCTCTCTCTCTCTCTCCAGGTGCTGTTACAGTTCCTCAGACAGGTGGTGAATCACGAGCGCTACAACAGGATGTCTCTGTGGAACGTTGCCATGGTGATCGCCCCCAACCTCTTCCACACGTGCCGTCGCCACGGCAACGGGAGGAGGTGGATGGGTGTGGTCGCTGCCAGGCGCCGGCAGGAGGAGGAGGAGCTCGCCATGATGGCCGACTCCGCCCAGCTGGTCAAAATGATGATCAAGTACCAGGATGTTCTGTTTATGGTATGCATGCACGCAGGCATGCTAACACACACACACACACACACACACGTTGGCTAGACATACTACAATAGTCCGACATGCGTGGCAGGCGTATATCTATTCTACGTCCGAGCATAGACATGGTAACGCCACGCCGGCCTCTGATTGGCCTACCGACACTGTCCGTCTTGCCTATCCTCTGAGATGCAAGGGTACTCCGTGGTGGGAAATAATACAGTACAACAGAATGGCAACACACGACAGCAATTTGTAACTTTAATTTTTGTAGAAGAGGCAAACTAATATTGTTTGTGCCGTTTGCTTTGATTGAATAAAGTGTTAGTGTTGATTATCGTGTATTCATCTAATTATAGTAAACTAATACTATTATACTAAAAAAGATAAAGATCAAGGGAAAAGAGACCTTTTTACAGTACAATTATGTTACAAGTTTACACATGTATACAAATAAACAGGCCAACGGTATAAACAATATTAGTTTGCCTCTTCTACAAAAATAAAAGTTACTGTTGCGCGTGCCGCGTGTCATTATCTTGTATTATACCGTACTATTATTTATTTATTTCCCACCACGGAGTAACCAGCATGTATCTTCCACCTCGGAGGAAACTCTGGTAAGGCCGGCAGTGTCGGTAGGCCAATCAGAGGCAGGCAGGGCGTTACCATGTCTATGCTCGGACGTAGAAAAGACTGTAGGACTATTATTACGTCAGACCAAACACATGCACCACACAATACACACGCATGTGCACGCACGCACGCACACTACATGTGTGATTGGTGTGACACCTGAATTTCTCTCCATGACCAATAAAGATTTTCTCACTTCCTGTGTGTATAGGTGCCCTGCTTCCTGCTGTCTCAGCTGAGGAGGATGAACTCCCACAGGAAACAGGAAACGGTGGCAGAGAAAACCAAACGGAGAGTTCTAGGACGCAAGAACCACAAGAACGAGGTGAGACACACCTTACGTCCTGTCTGCTTGTCAGTCAGTCAGTCAGTCAGTCAGTCAGTCAGTCAGCCAGCCAGTCAGTCAGCCCGTCAGTCAGCCCGTCAGTCCGTCAGTCAGTCAGTCAGTCAGTCCGTCAGTCAGTCCGTCAGTCAGTCAGTCAGTCAGTCAGCCCGTCAGTCAGCCCGTCAGTCCGTCAGTCAGTCAGTCAGTCAGTCAGTCAGTCAGTCAGTCAGTCAGTCAGTCAGTCAGTCGGTCAGTCAGTCAGTCAGTCAGTCAGTCAGCCAATCAATCAATCAATTGCATTTTTTTAACCTTGTTAAATATTGACCAAATGAGGGCCTGCCCCTCAACTGTACTTTGAGCTGAAATAAAGGTTATGATGGTGTGTGCGTGCGTGTGTGTGTGTGTAGGTGTCAGTGTTGTGTGAAGGGGTGTCAGTGTTGTGTGAAGGGGTCATCAGGGTTCATGCTCCGTTCCACACTAAGGTGTCCATGGCGATGCAACTGGACACACACACCAGAGTGAGAGACGTCACGTCTCACTTTGGCGACAAGTTAGTATGCACGCACGCACGCACGCACGCACGCACACGTGCCCACTGTAGAGGCCGTGGTCATGAAACGTGAAAAATGAAATACAATTATTTCAAGATGTATTTCTACCAGCAAGATGACGTCTTACGTTGTCATTCAGTGCCCTAAAACAAAATGGGGCTAGCACCCCTCAAAAAAGGGCATTCTTAGTACCTTATAGGCCTACTGAATATTGATGTACAATCATCTTAGATCAAACAACTTAATTGAAATATCTTTACTTAACATTATTAACAAAAAACGATCAATTGATATCAATTCAATACCAATTCGATGCTATTCGATGATATTGCCGATAAAGTGTGGTGACTGATTAATCGTGCATCCCTATATATTACTATAGAGGTGTGAAGTCAATGGCAAATTAAGCGGCAAAGTGAGTTTAACTTTTCAGTTTTTTGCCATTCAGTAGGGGTTCCCACATAACGCACATACCCTCTATACACACATGAAGTACACTACGGGCTCCATCTTGCGGCAGGGGCCCTTTTTCCTTAATTTGGGGATTTAGTATTGTGTGAGAGGTGTGGCCCCGTAAAATGTGTTATCTTGTGCCACAGCCTAAGTCCCTAGAACACCTCCATTACCCCTTACATTATGCATAGGTGTGGTTTGGGCGTTACAATGATTAAACCAATCACTGTGATACCTGCCATTGCCTTTAAGAGATCCATTATCCATTTAACATTATGCACAGTGATTTACACTATGGCCCATGGCCATGGAAGAGCGACACACGTTGCTGCCTTGAAATATAGCCTATTTATATTTGATACAGAGGCAGGGTTGTTTTGTGTCCAGTAGCTCCAACACAGCCTCACTCGTGCAAATCTAATAACTTCTTTGACTAGACAATTAAACACAATAAGCACAAGGAATTGACACTGCTCATTATAGTAAAATTCCAATCACAGAGATTTGTGGAGAATTAAGACAGAACGAGACCTCTGAGCTGTGAATGTTGTGCAACATGATTCAAGCCGAGGCAGCTCCAACTCAGGTCTCACCGTCTAGGAGTGCATTCTTTTATCAAACAGAATTTGCATTATGGGTGGTTTGAAGAGGCACTTTCCATTGTCCTACACCTGTGTGCATAAGATAGCAAATATAGGGAAAGCGCATCAACACGCCTACAGACACACCTCCACCCGCAAATATAGGAGTCGGCATGGCATAAGATGGAGCCCTAAAGGCCTATTCAAAGTCTGGATTTTCGGTGATGAGGTGACCACCGGAGCTGAAATAACATTGAGCGGTGGTGAGTAAAAACAGAGAGATGGGCTGGAGCGGTGGTGGTGGTTTGCTCTTCACCGTGGCTCGTGACGTCATGTTGTAGTTCGGTGGTCACCTAACCACCGTAAATACAGACTATGTATGAGCCTTTAGACTATGAAGACAAGAGTCAAACAGTGGATTTGTTCGTTCCAGATTGATGGAGTGAGACATTATTAGATTATGACATCATGAACGCTGTGTTACTGTCTGTCTGTCTGTCTGTCTGCAGAGGTGACCAGTGTTTATTTGAAGTAGGAGGAAATATTGGTACGTACATGCACGCACGCACACACAAATGTAACAGCTCTGTAACATTTGTTTGATTCACTAACTAGTCTGTCTGTCTGTCTGTCAGGTGAGAGGCGTCTCCATGAAAACACTGTGTTGTTGGAGGTTTATCGTGTTAATCCAACCTGCAGCTGGATCCTCAAACCACCTAACACCTAACACACACATGCACGCACACACGCGCACGCACGTGCACACACACACGCACGCATGCACGCACGCATGCATGCACACACACACATGAATGCACATTTGCACGTATATGTGTGTATATATATATATATATATATATATACATATATATATATATATATATATATGTATATATATATATATATATATATATATATATATATATATGTATATATATATATATATATATACACACACACACACACACACGTTTGTAATATTAAATCGTAATATAAAAGTCAGTGACTTCTTGTGGATTTTTCTCCTCTGTGGGTTTGTCGATAAATGGTAAATAAATGGTGCATTTATATAGCACCTTTATCCAGGGCGCTTTACATAGACACCGATGACAGAGGAAACCATGCAAGGCACCAACCTGCACATCGGTGCAGGTTGGTGCCCCGATTATTAGCACACGATGCGCAGCACCCTCATACCTGACTCTGCCACGTAGGACCAGAGACATGGCTGCATGGCTTGAGCAGGACATCTGACGACACCCAAAAGAAGATCCTCTCAAGATGTACTTGTGATGGTGTCACTATTGGAGATATTGAATGTTGTCCACAATACATTTTCACATTTATACCTCACTGTTAAGAATCAAATATCCATACTTTGGGGTTTTTATACCAATAATAATAACCAGTAAGACGCCTGAGGGTGAGAAGCGACCTCGCCCTTGCGTGCATGCATCCGCCTGGGTGACAGCAAACTGCTAGGCGAACGCGAACGCATGGAGGTCAGATCAATTATTAATTAATTCTGTAATTCTGTACTGGCCATATATGGAGTGTGTCTTCAGTGTACAGGGTTTGATGAGGTCAGATCAACATATGGAATGTCAGAACAGGTCAGCTCCATATCTTAGTTAACAAACAATAGTCATACTTGTAGAATGTAATTCCGGTTTATATATCTTTATGTATTGAAGTAGTTTACAGTCATACAAGACAAATAAAAATGTTTCCAAAAAACACCAGGATGCAACAACAGTCATGTTTAACCCAGGCTAGATTTAACCCAGAGCCATATATAACCCAGCTGGTCCGATTAACAGAGTTATATATAATCCAAGTTAAACTATAGCAGAGTCATATACAAATCAAGGTTACATTACCAGAGTCATCATACTTCAGCATTTGGAAAATGTGTATCTTTATAAAAAAAAACAACAACGACAAAGACACGAATGTATTTCATTTAGCAAAAAATAAAATAAAAATCACCAATAAATAAATAAATGGATGTGATGTTAGATAGGCTCTATGCACAGCAGCCATATT
The DNA here is from genome assembly GCF_964188405.1 of Protomyctophum parallelum. Lineage (NCBI taxonomy): Eukaryota > Metazoa > Chordata > Actinopteri > Myctophiformes > Myctophidae > Protomyctophum > Protomyctophum parallelum. The sequence goes on along the minus strand of NC_139712.1, from coordinate 35,792,376 downwards.
GGCAATAAACTGAGCTGAATTTTAACAGCTGTTACGAATGATTAACCCATTTAGACCTGAGAACTGATTCTACAAATGTCTTCTAATCTAAATCATGAATGTTTTCTGAAAAACCTATGTTTCTATGTCAGTGGTGCTCAACCTTTTTCATGTTAAGGACGTTAGGACCCCCAAAATGATCTGTATTTGGCCGCGGACCCGCATCTCAAAATATGTTGTTCCAGGGATCGGACCCCCCTAGAAGCAAATATTTGAGTTAAAAACGTTCACTGTGAAAGAATAGAAATTTCAAAGATTCGCACTACATTTTCACGATTTTTCTAAAATGGCAGACCTACAAGCTCGTAGTGCGGCACCGAGTGCCGCGCTACAAGCTTGTATATCTGCTATTTTTCAACAAGTAAAGTTTAAAATAACGGTTAAAGTGGTTAAAAGCTACCCTCCCCATCTCTATTCTTATTAAATGATGTATCCCAGTTGCCATTAAATAACACCTGTATTCGTGTCTTCTTTGCTGGCGTAACGGCCGCAAAGAAGATGGTTGCTTCGCACTGGAAACCGCCTCATACATTGTCATTTCGCCAATGGGCTTTGACCTTTCTAGATATCATTTATCTAGAAATGTCTACAGCAATATTGCATGGTGCAAAAGAGGAAAACATTGAGATTTGGTCTGGTATTGCAGATTTGGTTAAGGGCATGGTTTAATCATTATTATCATTATTTATTTATTTTTTGTTTCCATTGCACAGTAGTAGGAGTAATGACATTTTGTGGCATCTTTGGTCTCGGGGGGGGGGGGGGGGGAGGGGTGGGTGGGATTGTTTGTTTTTGTGTTCCTTGCTTTTGCTGCTATGTGTTGTTTTATATGTGTTTTGTTTTCTTTAAGTCATTCATGATGTTAACGTGTCTAATTGTGATTTTTGTCTTAAAATAAAAAACATTTGATAACAATAACAAAACAAAAAAAAGTGGTTAAAAGCTATATTGGGCGACACTGATGCGTTCCTCAGGTCTAAATGGACGAAGGCTCCGTTCCATTCAGGTCAAACACAGTGCACGACATTGCTATATTGGGTAACATCTGTGCAGGAAGGAAGGAAACAGCACAATATCTTGACAATACAGTGGGTATAGAGCTCATTGTCTGATCTCTGACAGAGAATTCTCTAATGACTTTTCCCTCGACATTCCCTCATCGTCACCCTCCAGAGACCATCCGTGTCAACTGTCAAGAAAAAAAAGTCTGGGACCGAGTCCACTTCAATTCTGCATAACGTCGATCACTCTCTGCTGATCGTCTGCACCTTTGTTAATTTGACGCACACACGTACACACACACACACACACACACTCTCTCTCTCTGTCGCTCTAAAGAATTAGTCTCATGTTGCGCAGCTGCGTCTAGATTCTCCCGGCGGATCCTGCCGGGAGCTGCCTATGCCATAGAAAGCATAGGTGGACCCCAGGCTACTGACGGACTAACCAGCAGGCTGCCTTGTCCACCCTGGTTCTGCCTTCTTTATGTTGAATTTGTTAAAACATCGTTTTTGGAAAAAACTCAAAAAACAAACATGATATGCCCAGTCACCATGCATGCTGCACCTGTGATGTTCCTTTTTACTGAGTACTGACACCAAGTTTAAAATAAGAATTTAATGCACAGAATATCAATACGAAGCAACTGAAAAACACCTTATTTCAATGGTAGTGGACGGAGAGAAAGGTTTTTTTTGTCCAACCACGAAACAACAACCAATGGATGCGAAGAGGGTGAATTCAGTTCATTTCATCATCAATGTTGTGTTTAGCCGCATCATTAAAACTACATTTCCCATGAGTCCATGTGGCTGTCAGACAGACAGACCAGATTAAAATACAAAATACTGACCAAAGAGATTAAATGCCTGGATTAACTTTAGGATCTGGTCTTTCACCAATCAAACATCCTGCATTAACTTGAAGACTTAGTGTTTGACCGGTTTGTATTTCATGTCTGAATCGGATGATAAATCAACAAAAAAACACATGATTGTCTGTGTCCGTGTGCTTCACAATCATAACAATGATAACAGCAATAATTATAATGAGGAAAAAAACTAAAACAATAATAAGAATATCAATAATAGTAATATCAACAGCAACAACAGAAGGAATAAATATCTGTTCTAATATTTACATTATAAACATAATGGTCACTCAGAAGGCCAGATCAGATCCAAGTTGAACCAATCAGAAAATGATGATATAATTTCCATGACAAACCTAACCCCGTTAGCAGCCTCATCTCACCGGGAGAAACAGCATTTATAGGGGGCGGGACTAACGTATTTTTCCCACCAATCACAACATGGTTTTCATGCCCTGGGAATGTAAACACACCCCGGCCCACAGATTGAGCATCGGGAAAAAATCATCACCATCCACCAGCTGTCTAAAAACCCGGAATAGGTCTGTTCTAGGCCAGTGTTTCCCAAACTCCCAAACTCAAGGACACCCAAATTGCACTACACTGGTTTCTCAGTGGGCTGCAAAGGTATTGCAAGTGAGGCCCCTAAAGCATTGGCACAAAAACACTAAGAATTTAATGATAACATTGATAACATTCACTTCACCACTTTTCAACCTTTCACTTAACTTTTCAACCTATCTTCATATACTAGGTCCTCACTAGCCTCGGTACCAGGCTTTCATTTTTGTTGGTGCAAAAATTGAAAGCCTGGAGGAACGCATTGGCGCTCTGGTCTAAAAGTGGAGTCAACCCTTCCGGGTGGGCGTCGCTCCAAATTATGTGACGTAGAGCTGCACTAGGGGGGAGAGGAGGGGCCGGGGGTGACGGACAGATCGATGAGATCCAATCAGGGCGTGCGCAAATCTCAGCCGCGACCCGCCCCTCTAGACCAGAAACCTAACACGTTAGCTCAGGCTAGGTCCTCACTAATCATGAAAAAATGGCGCAATTTCTTTCTACTCAGTCTGTGTCTCATGGGAGGGCTGTGGGCAGTTCCTTAAACCTGTCCTCCAGTGACATCATCGATGGGGAATCCAAGCTAATAGAAACTCCAGGCTTTTATAGTCCTGAAAAGTTGCAATGCGAAAATGGAAGCCATCGTTCTCACGATAATACAAATCTAAACTTTTCTTGTTTAAAAATAAATATGCCTAATGATGAAATAAATCATGCCATTTTATCATGATTATTAGTGAGGACCTATTATATGAAGATAAGTTGAAAAGTGGTGAAGTGGTCCTTTAAGAAGTGATACCAATAAATCCAGTTGTCCATAATTGATCCGAGCAAGAACACAATCAATTGATTCATCATTAAAATAAACATGTTAAGAAAATGCACACGGTCCACCCATCTGAACCACCTGACCACTGGTCTATGATGTCACCATGCTGATCTGTGATCTGACCTCTCTCTCGCTCTCTCTCTCTCCTGTACAGTGTGATAAAAAAACAACTAAAACTAAAAAGACAAAGACATTTCAGCGGTGAGGTTCGGGAAAAAAAACTCTCAGTATGTTAACTTCATTAATAAAAAACACAGTCTTGCTTGTCATTTGAAACCATTTCGACGCATCCTGTCTGTCTCCAACCGTCCTTCCGTCCGTCTGTTCGTCCTTCTGTCCAATAATATCAAAGCAGACCCGTAACCATGACAACAGAGGGTGTGGCGTAGAAAGTCTGTGACTGAAATCCCAGCGGCCATTTTGTTTTTGAAGGCATCGTTTTTTTTTACAGGTTTGGTTATAATAATAATAATTATTATAATTGTTGTGACAACAGTTGAGCAGGGGAACGTTTTTGTCTCTTTGAGTTCCATGGACAACCAAGAATATTGTGTGTGTGTGTGGGGGGGGGGGGCTTTCCATGCATGTGTGCGTTTCACATGCATTGATTTGAGTGTGTGTGTGTGTGTGTGTGTGTGTGTGTGTGTGTGTGTGTGCGTGTGCACCCTTTGTAACGTCCCTTCTGCCTCTGGTCTTCATCGGGTCTTCATCGGGTCTCACTGTTTCTTGTGTGTAAAATGTATCAGGTCTCTCAGAGAGTTTCCCAACTCTGAGAAAAGTCTGGTAAGATGGGCAGTTTCGGTAGGCCAATCAGAGGCAGGCGGGGCGTTACCAAGTCTAGAGACGGACGTAGAATTGAATCATGCGCGCGTGCATGTGTATGTGTGTGTGTGTGTGTGTGTGTATGTGTGTGTGTGTGTGTGTGTGTGTGTGTGTGTGTGTGTGTGTGTGTGTGTGTGTTTCTTGTTGTATTGTGTTTCCAGACAGTCGTTGAACTCCTACTCACAGTGCCAACACGAGCGGAGAGGAGATACTAAGTAGAAGTGAGACATTCCAGAGCAACATCATAACAGAATTTATACTGGTCCTGAGAGAGAGAGAGAGAGGGAGAGAGAGAGAGAGAGAGAGCATGTCAGTATCTAAAGTAATTCAAGTAACACAAAGAACACAATGTTGGTGTGGGTTAGCTGTTACTGGGAGTTACATTTGTTACACATACACATGCATTTTGGGACGATTCACGATCCCGATACCTAGGGTACCAATGCCATTTTGCTTTTTTTTCCTTCTTACAATAGAACATTTTAAAACTATTCTAAACTATCTAAACCATGACCAAGATGAATCATACACTTCAATGCAGCCATATAACAACGTCATGTCCTACGTTTTTGCCTCCCCTCAGTCGAGAGGCTTTTTGTGTGTTATTTTCTATGTATTTTGCACGTTTAAGGCTGACAGACAGTGTATCTTCAAGGCTGACAGACAGTGTATCTTCAAGGCTGACAGACAGTGTATCTTCAAGGCTGACAGACAGTGTATCTTCAAGGCTGACAGACAGTGTATCTTCAAGGCTGACAGACAGTGTATCTTCAAGGCTGACAGACAGTGTATCTTCAAGGCTGACAAGACAGTGTATCTTCAAGGCTGACAAGACAGTGTATCATCACGGATGTGATAGCCGTCCATATTTGAGCCAGATTCTCATTACAGAGGATGCATCATCGCCGCGGATTGCTTTCACTTTCTTAGCGTGATCAAAGTTTAGACTTTTATAAGGTCTCAAAGATCGCAGTTTGTCTCATTTTGAAGAGAATAAGCCTGAGCACAGCCGCATGCTCATCGGATCCGTGTGGAGGCTGTCTAACATGTGAGTAAAAAAAATATAATAATAATAAATAATTAACGGATTAATATGAAATTAAAGAAAGAAGTAATTTCACTTTCTGGCACAGGCAGGGGGAGGAGGAATTAACGTAATTCCGCATCCCTGGCTCTCATGAACATGAACCCAGTAAGTTATAACATGAGACCAGAAGGTAGTATAGGCCTACATGAAACCATGGTAGTATTATGAAACAACAGGGCAATGTACTCACCAGCAGGTCCACCATGTTGGGTTTGTTGTTCCTCAGAGTTTTGACGGCGTGGAAAACATCCACGGCTCTCTGCTGCTTCAGCATCTGACACACAATGCTGATCGCACAGAACACCCCACTACGACCCCCTCCATTACTGAGAGAGAGAGAGAGAGAGAGAGAGAGAGAGAGAGAGAGAGAGAGAGAGAGAGAGAGAGAGAGAGAGAGATTATTTGACAGAGCACTCACTTGTAGTTTAGTAATATTACTTTGTCCAGGAGAATATATCCACCATTACTGCCCTCTCCATTCATATTAACAGCATTCTATTTGTCACCAGTAGATGGGGGTAAATCACTTACAGACAGTGCACCACAGTGCGTCCCTCTCCATCGTACTCGTCCTGCCACTTGTCCACCTGTCTGATGAGTTTGAGGAAGGAGCGCTTGGAGACGGGCGTGTCTCTGTACATGGGCCACCCCAGGAACTGGAACTGTTGCACCATGCGGTAGCCGTCCTGTGGCTGATAGGAATACACATGTTATTATCTGTCTGTCTGTCTGTCTGTCTGTCTGTCTGTCTGTCTGTCTGGGCATGTGTCTCGGTCATCAATCTGTCTGTCTGTCTGCCTGCCTGTCTGTCCGTCCGTGTATGTGCATGAATGCTGTGTGTGTGTGTGTGTGTGTGTGTGTGTGACTCTGACCCGTGCAGCGTTGTAGATCCTGAATATTCTGCTGATGATGTCCTCTTCAAGGTCGGCTGAAACAAACTCTACCTGGATGGAACCTGAACGATGCACACTGTTCTCTGGCCAGTACTGTGGACACAGCTACACATGCACGCACGCACACACACACCCACACACCCACACACACATTTGAAATATGTATTTATGTCCATGTAAACAGAAGTACAGGAATGCCTTGTACAACAAACACAAACACTGACAGAGCAGTCAGACAATAGGGGGGAAAAAGCCCAGTTTCCCAAGTCTATGCCCAAGTGCATAGACGGGGGCAATGGGTCCCCTACATTTTTTTTTGGGAATGACCACTGCCCTATTAGTATAGGCTACCGAATATGAAAACTAAAGGTTTACATCTGTAGCCTATAGCTGTGAGATGGTCTGCTATAGCAGTTGATATTTCAGCACTTTGGTTAGAAAGAACGAATGGCTAGGGTTCATATTCTAATTAATTGCTACAGGTGCCTTTAATGTTTGTCATTATTGCCGTTTTAACACTGTCTCTGAATGGGCCACGGTAAAAGTGTGCATGTGCACTGTGTGCGTGCGTGCGTGCGTGTGTGTGCGTGCGTGTGTGTGTGCGTGCGTGCGTACCTGGGCGGGGTCTACATCATTCAACATGACTATAGAGGTACAGTGATAGTCCAACACCAGACGCCAGAAATCCTTCACTGTGTTTGGCAAAGGATGCTGGGTAACGATGAACGCCGACGGCTGCTTGTAGCTCTGCGTGAACACAGGAAGTGACAGTCAACCAACAGGAAGTGACATCAACATACTCAAACTTCCCTCCCCGGGTCCTCCACCCGCGTCACTTCCCCGCGCCTTAGCCCCGCCCCCGAGCGAGAAAGGAAGGAGAGGTGAGGACAGAGGAATCGATCAAGCTTTAACCCCACTATAGATAGATATATAGATAGATTCTTTATTTCTGTGGACTTACAGGACACACCATAACATTGCTTCAATATTGCATTGTGTAAAAGAAACATTTTTACACAAACAAAACATTCTGCCTCATTTCCCACGATTTGCATAAAAGGTCTGCCAAAGCAAAAATACCCCTCCCAAAACAAAACTCCAGCTTCTCATAGTCCTCCAACCAGAAAAAGCCAGCACAGATGGTTGTCATCTTACAAAACAATACATGTCTTAACTCTTCATATAAAGGGCAGTAAAACAAAAAATGAATTTCATTTTAAATTTCTTTCAAATCACACACTAGACACACCCTCCTCAGGAGTACCAATGAATCTACCCATTTCTAAAGCTAATGGTAAGGTCCCAGAATGCAGCTGTGCACAAAAAGATCTCTGACCTTTGGATATATTTTGTGTAACATAAGGATCAGGGCCATAATTCTTTTTAATAAGACGATATGTTCTTAGTTTAGGTTTGTACCATAAATCAACAGCCCAACTCTCCTTATACCCAAGGAACATATAGTTCTGTATTTCATGAATATTACAGCGTAGTCTATTTAAATAAATAAATGATGAATTATTCTTAAAGAATAAATACTTTACTTCATTAGCCCAGGGGTAACCATTAGAAATGTTATATGTATACCTTTCAGGACGGGTATATGTACAGTATATACACTAGCAACATCATCATTTTTGAAAAAGTATTTGAAGGTTTTTTGAAAATAAAGCATTTTTTGAATCGGCCTTAACCTCTTAAACCAGTGGTATTCAATTGGCGCCCCCTTGTGGCCCCTGGAAGAATAAAATCTCATTCTGTCCGGTGGTTTGCACTCAATGAAAACATAACTCGGGCAACTCGCGAATCGCAGGGAAAGTGTTCTACAATTAATTAACTCGGGCAACTTGTGAATAGTAGTGTTAAGGCTCTGTTCCGTTTATTGTACAGTGGTTCCTGTAAAATATACCTTTTTATTTCAAGGACCCCCATAACTCTGAGAGTGTATAAATGGAACCAAATGGTCCTGTCCCATTTGTACACACCCATACGGGGTCATTTGGAACCACTCGAGGACACTTTGAGACCCACTGGTGTAGCAGAGTGTGTGTGTGTGTGTGTGTGTGTGTGTGTGTGTGTGTGTGTGTGTGTGTGTGTGTGTGTGTGTCATACATCCATGAGAGCAGCATTGATGTAGTTGGACGTCTCTCCATCGATGGTAATGAGGAAGGGCAGACATCTGTCTGGAGGTAGAACATCCATGCAGCGGTTCTTCTCATGGTTCCTGGGCAGCAAGGAGATGCTGCAGTCTTCAACACGCAGTGTAGGAGTCACCATGTTCAATGTCTGCACGCGCACACACACACACACACACACACACACACACACACACACACACACACACACACACACACACACACACACACACACACACACACACACACACACATTACTATGAGTCCAAATATTATTATAGTTCCAAACACTACTGTATAGTTCAAAATATTACAGAAAATTCCAAATACTACTGTATATTGATGATACTATTTATTTTACATATTGATACTATTTATTTTACATATTTCTTATAATCTCATACTGCCTGTCGTGTTTCTTTTATGAATATTATTATGAATATTATTATTATTATTATTATTAGTAGTAGTAGTAGTATTAGTAGTAGTAGCAGTAGTAATATTAGTAGTATTAGTAATAGTATTAGTAGTAGTATTTGTATTATTATTAAGGCGCGTTTACTCTGAACTCTTCTTTGATTGGGCTGCTGTTGGTCTGAGGATCCAATCGATTCATCTCATAGTAGACCGACTGCAGGTGATTGGCTGGCACGGTGGTGTCACCGCATAGACACGCCTCCAAGATGGCGTCATGGATAAACACGTACTGTTCCTTTAAGAGAGATAGGGGGAAACAGAAGAACATCATTGAGGACTCTCAAAGTTAAATTAGCATTGAGAATGTTACGGTGTAGGATTCATCCTAGTTAGGTTCCTATAATTGGCATATGGTTCCTTCCTTGACTATACTGTATGTAGTACAGTGGTTTTCAACCATTTTCATTTCAAGGTCCATTAGTTATTCAACATTTGAACCACGGATCACCATTTGATGACATTTAGCCTCTCAGACCGTCAAGAATATTTTGTTATCGTTGGATAAGATTCTGGCCACAATTCCATACTGTAAAGTTGTGGTACCATAGGAGAGACAACAGGCAAACTTTGATCAAAATTCTTCTACATTCTCTAGTTGTGTAGACTTCGTGTTTAACAATAATGTAACTCTTGAGAGTGTAAAATGAAACCAAATGGAGCCCAATTTTACACTCTCAAGAGTTAAAGATCTATAATAGTCACACAAAAAAACTTCCCTTAAAGAAAAGGAAAGGACTGCACATTCCAAAAGATGCTCGATGGAACAGGACTTTTCAATGCTTTGCAAAGTTTATTCGCACAACGCGTTTCGCCGTGTTGACGAAAGGCTTTTTTTCTTGCCTATACCAGCACCTCTTCCACCTGGATGTGCACTAAAAGACATCTGTTTGTGTCTATAAGTATACTGTATCATTATGCAACTGGTAAACTGAATGTTTGTTTGTTTTGCTTTTTAATGACATTTTTCCACAAATCAAATCAAAAATAATTATTGAATACGAGCACATTTGAAATTGTTTGCCCAGTAAAATCGTTAGTTGCTCAATACCACGATGCAGTTTTATTTAATTGTATTTGTTGTTTTAATAACACGTTTTAATAACACGCCAACAGTGAGGCTTTGTGGCTGTGTGTGTGTGTGTGTGTTTGCGTGCGTGCGTGTGTGTGGTGTGTGTGTGTGTGTGCGTGCGTGTGGTCCTACCTCGGTCTGCACCATGTTAACCCTTCGTGCGCGCAGCTCTCGTACGCAGTTATAAATGTCAACGACTCCTTCTCTGTCGGCCATGTCCAGCATGATGTCAATCACTATGAAACAACCTGTACGGCCCGCCCCCGCACTGACAGACACACACACACACACACACACACACACACACACACACACACACACATTTTCAACATGACTATACGTAGCATTTTCAACATGACTACAGTATACCTGTAGATGGCAGCGTGACTCCACATGCAGTATATATATATAACTATTAGCTCACTGACCCTTTTTGGGTCCATTGTGGTTCTTAGTCCATGAGCCAGAGCTCCAAAATTGCAACCTTAATTATGAATTGAATGGGCAAAACCATACCTATATTAAATGTTTATCACCATGAAACTTCCCCAGTTGATTACTTACAATACATGAAGACAATGATTTATTGTATTACACATTTAAATATGCAAATTAGGTATTATATAGGAAAATATGCAAAAATAGAAAAAAGCATATATTAATTTACTTATATTGATTATAAACAATGTAATATAGACCAGTTTTGCCCACTCAATGAATAATTAACTCTGGCTCAAGGACTAAGAACCAAAAAGAACTGAACCGGTTCCCATTGGGAACCAACCGGTGGAAAAGGGGTCTCTGAGAGGAGATATTGGCCCAGTTCTCTAAAGCAGTGGTTTTCAACCAGTGGTCCGGGGACCACCAGTGGTCCTTGAGGGGGTTCCAGGTGGTCCCCAGCCAAATGATGGAGTTGGCAAACCAAATGGACCCTTATTATATATTTAACTCGGGTGTAAAATGAAATGAATGTTATGCTCTCAAGAGTTAAAATATTGTTAAAACATCTGCATTACTTAATATACAAAGACTTGATATTTTTATAAATGTCTGCCTGTTATCTCTCCTAATGGTACCAACATCAATATACAGCACGGAACAAAATCGTATTCAACGACAACAACGTATTCTACGTTGTGGGTCTGAGAGGCTAAATGTCATTACATGGCAGCCCGTGGCTCAAATGCTGATATAAACGATAATGGACCTTGATATGAAAAGGGTTGAAAACCACTGCTCTGTCTAAACGCTTAAGTCCTGAACCCTCACACACTTCACTGGGTGTGCACGTGCATGAATGCGTGTGTACCTGCAGTGCACCACCGTGGGTCCAGTGTGAACAGGACTCTTGGCTTTGACTCGTCTTATGAAGCCCAGCAGACCAGTAGAATGATATGGAACACCGTGGTCCGGCCAGCCGGTGAAATGAAACTGAACCATCTCTCTGATCTCCTGAGCTCCTCTCTACAACACGCACGCACACGCACGCGCACGCACGCACGCACGCGGACGCACGCACGCACGCACGCACACACACACACACACACACACACACACACACACACACACACACACACACACACACACACACAGAGTATAGTCACTTTGGATTAAGAGCGTCTGCTAAATGCCTGAATTGTAAATTGTAAAATGTAATTGTAAAAATGTCATACACAATAAATTAGGCTATGGATATTTGCATAATTTGCAGCATGAATGTAAAACCTTTGAATTCCACAACATAATCATTTGTTAGTATTTTGAGTGTGTCCGTATTTTATTTTCCGTTAATATCATCATTCATTAGTAACTAATAGTGTTTGAGTTACTAAGTTACAATGATGGATTTGTTTTTGACCGACCAATTATAGGCCGACGATATTAGGCCTATATCGTCTGACAAAAGTACAGATCTACAAACTACCAACACATTGTGATGCAACCCATTGTTAGCTTATAGATCAGTTCTATTTACACATGCACCTTATCACAAAAATGTGACATACCTTGTACATGCAGGTCAGGTATAAAAAAGTAATTTAGTCATATAACTATGTACTCTTGATATCAAGTAATAATAAGTAATGTCATACAATTACTTTTTAAAATGAGTAATATGATAACTAGTAAATTATTACACAAGCAACTTGTTAATGTATTTCTATTGTGACTAGTATCGAGTACTATTAAACCAAAAGAGTTTGGACACTAGGTGGCAGTGTGAGACTGTGGTTCACCTCAGGGACTGTACGGAGATGGAAGAACTAACATTTTGTATTGAAGTAAAAAGTGTGTGTGTGTGTACCTTCTCCACAGCGAAGGTCCTGATAACGTACTCAGACAGTAGTTGTGTGTCTATCAGAGTCACCTTCATGTCTCTGTAGATCTCTGTGTCGTCTGGCCAATATTTACAGCACTTTACCTGAGACACACGCACACGCACACACACACACACACACACACACACACACACACACACACACACACACACACACACACACACAAATTAAGTTACGACACAAAGTATAGAAAGTACATGGCGCAAGGTGCAATCACAACATACAGATTTGATGTTGTTGATACAAATCTCTCCTCTCTCTGTATCTGTATCTCTATGTCACGGTCTGTGACTCTGTCTCTGTCTGTCTCTGCTGTCTCAGCAGTGTGGAGGAAGGTTCTGTCCATGTTTTAGAGCAGTGGTTCCCAAAGTGGGGTCCTTGAGGGAGTTCCAGGGGGTCCCCAGTTAAATGATAGTCTGGAACCAAAGTGACCCTTATGGGTCTACTCTGTAACTCTGAGACCCCCTTTCCACCGGTTGGTTTCCAATGGGAACCGGTTCAGTTCTTTTTGGTTTTTAGTCCATGAGCCAGAGCTCCAAAATTGGTGGGCAAACTAGACCTATATTAAATTGTTTATAGGATCAATACAAGAAAATTAATACATGATAACCCTTCCACAGTAGTAGCTTTTTCATATTTTCGATTATTTTGCATATTTTCCTACATAATGCCTCATTTGCATATTTAAAAATGTAAAATGTGTAATACAATAAATCATTGTCTTCGTGTAAGTACTCAATTGGGGAAGTTTTATGGTGATAACAATATAATATAGGTATGGTCATGGACTAAAAACCAAAAAGAACTGAACCGGTTCCCATTGGGAACCAACTGGTGGAAGAGGGGCCTGAGAGTTAAATTAACATTGATTTCACAATATAAATCGGGGGTCCCAGAGATAGGAATGTCATTAAAGGGGGGTCCGTAGCCTAATGCATGACCTGGCATATGTTTTCAAATGGGGGTCCGCTGGGCTAATGACTGTCAATTTGGGGGTCCTTGACATGAGAAAGGTTCTGTCCATGTTTTAGAGCCTGCGAGGCTCAGATATCAGATGATCTGGACAGTGGGGCTGAACACAGGCGGGTGGTTCGCCGTCTGGTTAATCACATTTATTAGACCAGTCTTCTAAATCATGACAGTTTTCTGAAAAACATATGTTTCTAATATCAGTGGTTCTCAAACAATTTCATGTCAAGGATCCCCAGAATTATCTGTAATTGGCCGCCAACCCCCATCTGAAAATGTTGTTCCAGGGACACCCCTCCCCCCTGTGCTGTGAAAGAATATACATTCAATGATTTGCACACATTTTTTACAATTTTTCTAAAATAGCAGATCTACAAGCTCGTAGCGGGGCACTCGTGCTATGAGCTTGTAGATCTGCTATTTTAGAAGAATTGTGAAAAAACTATAAGTTGACACAGATGCGTCTAAATGGTTTAAGGGAGCATATCCTCGCTATCGGGTGGGAACCTTTTACTGTATGTCCAAAAGTTTAACTTTTCAGGAAATGTGGGGGAAAATAATAATGATAATCACAACCTTTCAAAATGTATTAAATTAATCTTTGTAGATCTTTGTAGATCTGCTATTCTCAAATAGTCGAAGTTCATTTATGTTTTGTAAAAATAATAATCCAAAAATAAACTAGAAACTAAAGTTTTCAAATAATTGCAGTGGAGTAAAAAGTACAATATTACAATAATACAAAGTTAAGGAATATGGAAATACTGCAAAAAAGTCAAAACTACCTCAAGATTATACGTAAGTAACTTGAGGATAATGTATCCCGGCCTGTAGCAGTATGTATGGATGAGGCTGCATGGTGATGGATGGAGAGCTTTAGTTTGTACTGACAGAGTCCTGGTCCACTCCTCCAACCTCCAATCTGCACATACTCTATATGCAAAGTGTCTGGAGACTATAGTATACATAAAATTGATTGATTTAAATGGATGGCTTTTAATTTTTTTTGCTTAGTTTACATCTCTGTCTGTCTGTCTGTCTGTCTGTCTGTCTGTCTGTCTGTCTGTCTGTCTGTCTGTCTGTCTGTCTGTCTCTCTATTAAACTCTGTCCTGCTCAAGAACCTTGAGAAAACCTTAGCTATGTTCCAGATACCATGAGAGCCTGGGGGGGTGCACACACGCACGCAGACACATACACACTCGCAGGCAAATACACACACACACACACACACACACACACACACACACACACACACACACACACACACACACACACACACACACACACACACACGCCAGCGTGCGTGTGTGAACATGCTCATGCACGCATCCAACCACACACACACACACACACACACACACACACACACACACACACACACACACACACACACACACACACACACTCACACACACCTGGGGGCGTGTTCTCCTTTCCCAACTCTCATTACCCACAATGCACCTGGGATCTGCTCAAGAGAGGAACAGAGGAGGATTGTGGGATAGATCAGGCTGATTACCCCCCCCCCACCCCTCCACACCCTCCACCCCCCCCAACTTCTTTTTTTTTTTTTTTTTTTTCAAGCAGACTGTCTCTCAGTCTGCCTCCTCTTAAACATTTCAATGTCTTGGACCCCCAAATTAAATATCTATATTTGGCCACGGGAGCGCGTTCTGTACCAGGGACCCCCATACAAGATGTGTGCGGTTGAAATGATCCCCCGAAAACATTACACCTGATCAAAATGATACTTTGGCTATCAGAACAAATGAACAAAGAAGAACAACAGAAATAAAAGAACATGTTGTGTGGGCGTCCCTGGCACAAACATATTTTAGGATGGGGGTCCGCGGCCAAATTCATAACATAACATTTGGGATCCTTGAAATTAAAACCTTTGAGAATACTGCTCTGACCAGTTAATTAGCTGCTTTGTTAATTGGCGTCCTTACAAGGTTTTAACGGGCGGAACAATGATAGGATATTAATATTTTTGGTTGTTATTCAACGTATTCTGTGTGCCTGCGTGCGTGCGTGCCTGCGTGAGACTCACCCTGCCCACTTCCACCAGGTTGGTTACCATGACGATGGCTGCAGTGTTTTCCTGCCAAACCATCCTCCAAAAGTCATACACTGTCTCCTGCATGGGACCTACACACACACACACACACACACACACACACACACACACACACACACACACACACACACACACACACACACACACACACACACACACACACACACACACACACACTTTGTTAATACATTGTATGTGTATGTGTCCAAAGTGTGTGTGTGTGTGTGTGTGTGTGTGTGTGTGTGTGTGTGTGTGTGTGTGTGTGTGTGTGTGTGTGCATTGCATTTCTTACCTTGAGTAGCAATGTAGTGATTAGGTCTGTGGTACCCCTGAGAGGAGAGGAGAGGAGAGGAGAGGAGAGGAGAGGAGAGGAGAGGAGAGGAGAGGAGAGGAGAGGAGAGGAGAGGAGAGGAGAGGAGAGGAGAGGAGAGGAGAGGAGAGGAGAGGAGAGGAGAGGAGAAAAAGTTTTACATTATTAGGTCCAGTTTCAGTTTGTGATGTTTTTAATGTGGACAGACAGACAGACAGACAGACAGGTTTACTTACATCCACATAGTTTGCGTTGATATAATCTGAGCCGCTCTCTCCGTCCTGTGGCTGTAGACGAACACGAGAGTGATCATCTACACACACACACACACACACACACACACACACACACACACACACACACACACACACACACGATTAGCACTGCTGTACAGTACACTATGCCATTCCGGCTGATTTTATCTATTGTTGCTCCATATTTCTTAGATAACCTTGTGTCCTCGTACGGACAGCTCCTTTTACACCATTCTAACTCTCCCATAGCCCGTACGGACAGCTCATTGTTCTCCTTTTACACCATTCTAACTCTCCCATAGCCCGTACGGACAGCTCATTGTTCTCCTTTTGCATCATTCTAACTCTCCCATAGCCCGTACGGACAGCTCATTGTTCTCCTTTTGCACCATTCTAACTCTCCCATAGCCCGTACGGACAGCTCATTGTTCTCCTTTTGCACCATTCTAACTCTCCCATAGCCCGTACGGACAGCTCATTGTTGTCCTTTTGCACCATTCTAACTTTCCCATAGCCCGTACGGACAGCTCATTGTTGTCCTTTTGCACCATTCTAACTCTCCCATAGCCCGTACGGACAGCTCATTGTTCTCCTTTTGCACCATTCAAACTCTCCCAAAGCCCGTACGGACAGCTCATTGTTCTCCTTTTGCACCATTCAAACTCTCCCATAGCCCGTACGGACAGCTCATTGTTCTCCTTTTGCACCATTCTAACTCTCCCATAGCCCGTACGGACAGCTCATTGTTCTCCTTTTGCACCATTCTAACTCTCCCATAGCCCGTACGGACAGCTCATTGTTCTCCTTTTGCACCATTCAAACTCTCCCATAGCCCGTACGGACAGCTCATTGTTCTCCTTTTGCACCATTCAAACTCTCCCATAGCCCGTACGGACAGATCATTGTTCTCCTTTTGCACCATTCAAACTCTCCCATAGCCCGTACGGACAGCTCATTGTTCTCCTTTTGCACCATTCAAACTCTCCCATAGCCCGTACGGACAGCTCATTGTTCTCCTTTTGCACCATTCAAACTCTCCCATAGCCCGTACGGACAGCTCATTGTTCTCCTTTTGCACCATTCTAACGCTCCCATAGCCCGTACGGACAGCTCATTGTTCTCCTTTTGCACCATTCTAACTCTCCCATAGCCCGTACGGACAGCTCATTGTTCTCCTTTTGCACCATTCTAACGCTCCCATAGCCCGTACGGACAGCTCATTGTTCTCCTTTTGCACCATTCTAACGCTCCCATAGCCCGTACGGACAGCTCATTGTTCTCCTTTTGCACCATTCTAACGCTCCCATAGCCCGTACGGACAGCTCATTGTTCTCCTTTTGCACCATTCTAACTCTCCCATAGCCCGTACGGACAGCTCATTGTTCTCCTTTTGCACCATTCTAACTCTCCCATAGCCCGTACGGACAGCTCATTGTTCTCCTTTTGCACCATTCTAACTCTCCCATAGCCCGTACGGACAGCTCATTGTTCTCCTTTTGCACCATTCTAACTCTCCCATAGCCCGTATGGACAGCTCATTGTTCTCCTTTTACACCATTCTAACTCTCCCATAGCCCGTACGGACAGCTCATTGTTCTCCTTTTGCACCATTCTAACTCTCCCATAGCCCGTACGGACAGCTCATTGTTCTCCTTTTGCACCATTCTAACTCTCCCATAGCCCGTACGGACAGCTCATTGTTCTCCTTTTACACCATTCTAACTCTCCCATAGCCCGTATACGTACAGGCGATGATGTTGCCATAGCGATTCTTCATGCGGTTCTCGTCCTTCTTGGCCGAGTCCCACGCTGCCGACTGACCCTCGAAGAAACTCTAGAGACACACACACACACACACACACACACACACACACACACACACACAGGCAGGCAATTAGACAGGTAGGGAGATTACTAAAAGTAAGTTATTAAGAGGCACTTTAATATAATGCCCACGCACGCAAGCAAGCACACGCACACGCACACGCACACGCACACGCACACACACACACACACCAGAGGCCATCTAAGTTTGACAGCAAAGCTGATCAAAATTAGAGTAAATGAGAGCACAAGTGTGCACACGGAGGCACACACACTGCACGCATGCGCACGCGTGCACACACACACACACACACACACACACACACACACACACACACACACACACACAGTTATGAACCTCTATGAATAATGTAAATCAGAAATGTTTCAGACTCTTTATCTATACCCCCCCCCGCCTCTCTCTCTCTCTCTATCTACAGTATCTCTCTCTCTCTCTCTCTCTATCTACAGTATCTCTCTCTCTATCTACAGTATCTCTCTCTCTCTCTCTCTCCCTCTCTCTCTCTCTCTTACTCCATGTCTGTCTCTAAATGCTATTAATTTCAATTCAAAGGAGCTTTATTGGCATGAAAAAGCATACGTTTGCACTGCCAAAGAGAAAGTCTTTGGACCAACAACTATTTCGTCTCATTATTATTGTTTGAACTAGGAAAGTAGCAAAATAGGGAGAAACCCCCCCCTAAAAACAGCTTTGTATGTACATTTGAACTCACTTGAATTAAAACTTATGAATTATTCATATAGTACTCAGTTGTGTGTGTGTGTGTGTGTGTGTGTGTGTGTGTGTGTGCGTCCGTGCGTGCGTGCGTCCGTCCGTGTGAACATTAATCAACATGTGTTGATTAATGATCAGCCTCTTGAAGCAGAAGAGGAATATAAATATTTAATACAGGGTTGTTGTTTTTCTTAACGTAACAGAATATTATTTTAAACAAACTGGATTACAAAATACAATAAAATACAATTTAGTCTTGATGAAATAAATAATATCTATAAAAGCCATGCAATATATTCACAGTAAATATGTATGTGGTGGAAAAAGTCCAAAAAACGTTTTACTTAAAAGTATAAATACTGCAATATGTACTCCGTTACAAGTAAAAGTCCTGTATTCAAAATGTACTCAAGTAAAATTACAAATGTATCTGCAACACAATATACTTAGTACTAACAGTAAAAGTACTCATATTGCAAAATGTCCCATTTCACAAGTTAAGAAAATAGCTGATCTACAAGCTCTTTGTGAGCTTGTAGATCTGCTATTTTCAAATGACCAAAATGTGTATAGTGTTGAAGTGGTTAATGTATGTTTTCATAAATAAATCTTTAAAGTACCTAGTAACTAAAGTTTTCAAATAATTGTAGTGGAGTAAATGTACAATATTTGTATCCGAGATATAGTGGAGTAGAAGTAACAGTATTGGAAATTAGAAATACTGAAATTGTGACCGTAGGTCGCAGTTTACTATGAAAACCTGCAAAACCTGTCAGTCCGTCACCACACACTCCATATATGGAGAGAGAGAGAGCGAGAGAGAGTTAATGAGAGCCAGAAAAAAGAGAGATAATGAGAGAGAGACTAAACCGAAAGAGAGAGCAGGAGACAAAGACAGAGACACTGCGATAGCTTCTCAGTGTGAACTCTGCAAATGGAGGGTGAATGGTGTGTGTGTGTGTGTGTGTGTGTGTGTGCGTGTGTGTGTGTGTGTGTCTGTGTGTGTGTGTGTGTGTGTGCGTGCGTGCGTGCGTGAGTGTGTGCGTGCGTGTGTTTGTGCGTGCGTGTGCTTCCCGCCATTGGGCTGCCCTCAGGGCTGATCCATTATGAATACTGAGTACACATACACACACACACACACACACACACACACACACACACACACACACACACACACACACACACGTATATATGCATTATAAATATTCCCACCAGCTATAGTGGGCCAAAACAGAGGTGTGTGCGTGTGTGTGTGTGTGTGCATGCACGTGGATGTGCATGACACATGTTTATTCTTCAGCAGAAAGTTGCAAATGGATGTTACCTAATGCACACACACACACACACACGCGCGCGCGCGCGCGCACGCACACACACACACACACACACACACACACACACACACACACACACACACACACACACACACACACACACACACACACACACACACACACACACACACACACACACACACACACAGGAGAGCTAAACAGACTGGGACTGGCAGATTCTTAAAGACAGTCTTTCAATAAATGGAGAGAGAGAGGGAGGTGCCATGTGTGTGTGTGTTAATGTGTGCTAGTGGGTGTTAAGATTATAAGATTATTATTATTAGATTATTCATCTGTGTTAGTGTATGTACAGCATAATATAGGCAGAAGAGTCCATTTGTGTCAGAGGATCGGGTTAGAAGGTTTGGGGATAAAGGCAAGATGTGAAGTTGAGATGGTTTGGACATCTGCAGAGGAGGTGGGGTATGGGGGGGGGCTGCAGAGGAGGTGGGGTATGGGGGGGGGCTGCAGAGGAGGTGGGGTATGGGGGGGGCTGCAGAGGAGGTGGGGTATGGGGGGGGCTGCAGAGGAGGTGGGGTATGGGGGGGGCTGCAGAGGAGGTGGGGTATGGGGGGGGCTGCAGAGGAGGTGGGGTATGGGGGGGGGGCTGCAGAGGAGGTGGGGTATGGGGGGGGGGGGCTGCAGAGGAGGTGGGGTATGGGGGGGGGGCTGCAGAGGAGGTGGGGTATGGGGGGGGCTGCAGAGGAGGTGGGGTATGGGGGGGGCTGCAGAGGAGGTGGGGTATGGGGGGGGCTGCAGAGGAGGTGGGGTATGGGGGGGGGCTGCATTGGGAGAAGGATGCCGAAGATGGAGCTGCCTGGAAGGCCAAAGACGAGGTTTAAGGTGTGTGGGGAACAGGGGATTTAGAGTTGAACAGAATAACAGCTGATGGGTAAAAAAAACCTGTTGTTGAATGTGTTGTATTTTGTCCGTAGGCACATGTAGCCCATACACCTCTACGTGAGAAGAGGACAATACAGAGAGGAGAGAGGCATCCTTGATACTGATGCCGAGGGGCCTTTGACTGACAGTACAGTGTTGGTGGTGCTAGACAGACGCCATGGGTGGTATAGTAGCGCGGTGAGCCTAAGAGCCTGAAATGTTTTCACCAGCCTCCGCAGTGAGTTACACTCCAGTCTCGCAAAGCCAGACTTTCAGAGATTCTTCTCCGCCTACTGATTATGTCTGATCTGATTATATTCTATGTCTGCGTGGACTAGAGAGGTAGGTGGTAACTGGTAATAATTGAGTGATTTAAAGGTTTTCATGACATTCATTTTCATTTATTTTTATTTATTTTAGGTTTTCTGAGCTCAATTACACCCACACATTTGGATTGTCTGTGGATGAAAAGCTGCAATGAAGTCAGGTTCACTATGTGTTTTTGTTCAAAATTTGTGGAGATTAGCAAAACAATACATTTTCTTAATGTTCAGAACATGGGGAATCCAAAAATTGATGTTTGCATTTGCACAGACACCTGCATGGCCGCCATATTGGACGTTCAAAATGGCCACCATAAAATATATAATTTATGCTATCTTGGCTTCTAGACAACATAGAAAGTGAATTAAATGTGCTAATCCTATGTTTTCTGGGTCAAGGACACCTAAAGGATTGTGCACAGGAACTTGCAGTAGCGCCCCCTAGAGGATGGCCAGAGAAATTCAGGTTTACTATGTTAAACAATATACTTTTGTTTACATTTTTAGATTAGCAAAAACTATACATTTTTGGTATCTTCAGAGCATGGGGAATCCAAAAATCCTCGTTTGCATTTGCACAGATACATGCATGGCCGCCATATTGGTTGTTTTATGGACACCATAAAATATATAGCCTAATTTGTGCTGTCTTGGATTCTAGACAACCTAGAACCTTAATTAGATAGCTTTTCCAGGTCAAGGAGTTCAAAACAGACCTCAATTTATATCTCAGGGTTATAGAAAAGCAAGAAAGCAAATGTAAATTGAAAACATAGTCTTTATATTTCTACATTAGCAGCAGGCATGTACATGAGATTACACATTAAAGTGCAAAGAGATTATCGACAAGTTATAAGATTAAACTATATACAATATCTACATCTATCATTCAGGAATATTATTTTACAGCTCTTCATCACTGTCCGGAGTGTCATTTTCCACATTGCAGTCTGCGTCGTTTTCGCATTCACCACACAAACAAAGTTCTGTGCAAGCCAAGTTGTGTCTCCTGCATGAACATCTCTGGGTTGTGCAATGGGTTTTGCACTGACATCTGACCAACTCTACAATGGCCTGTGGTGCAGGTGGAACCTTTGTAGTGGTAGGGAGTATCTCACCATGGCTATTTTGATAATAGCCATGTTTGAGTGGGTCAAAAAGACTCTGCCACATCACAGTGGCTTGGCACACGTTCAATGTGCTCCTCAAGGGCACCAACTGTAGGAGGCAACTTGCTGCTTTCTGCCAGATGTTTGCAAAACAGATACCACCTGAGTTCAGGAATGCTTGTTATATGGATGCCCTTTGGGCAGTACAGCATGCATACAAAGTTGGCCAATGCATCCTTCACCTCCTGTGTTAGGTCGCCTTCTTCTGTTAGTTTCATCAGTGCTGAGATGATGTCCCTGTCAATCTTTATGTACTGTTGAAACCACTTGGTTTTTCCTATTCCAGAGAACCTTCCAACAGTGTCTGCTCCAGTGAATGCATGAAATACCGGTAATGCTGCTGCCTTGTCTCGTCCCAGCGCATTCCAGATTGGCTCAATCTCCAACGTGCCTGATACCATGCATATAGCAGTGTTTTTGCAGAGCTTCTCATAATGTGCAACAGCCAGAACCAAGACATCAGTATCTGGGCTGAAGAAGACAATCCGTGCTTTAGGACAGCGCTGTGATGCAGCTGCAGCTAAGCAAATCATCAATGTATCAGCCTCCTCGTGGTTGTTTTCTTCGATCTGCATGTCCTGGTTGCTTCTTGTGCGGCCTGAAGCTGATGTGATGAATAACTTTGGGGAGTTTTCATTCATCTTGAGAATAGCTTGTGCAAGGTAATTAGTTAGATCATCTTTTGTCTTTTCGTGGGATAGGAAGCGTGCCATTGGGATGTGTTCGATTTTTGTGTCGTCATCAATCTGATACTGAATGGGATCTTTGCCATGTCGTCGTTTCTGTCTTGTTTTCTGCTTCAGTGACTCAGTTTGGTAGGTGTCAAAGACCAGAATAACCTCTTCGAAATCAGCGGTCATCACGAGGAGTTTGTCATTGAACTGCTGGCTGAGATCTTTCACCGTGCTGATTGTCCCACGTTTCTTTGTCATCTGTTGGACAAGAACCATTCCATCCACAATGGCAATTTTTCTACTCTCAGCGCGTTTGTCAGATGTTGGTGTTTCTTCATTCTGATGGGTTTCATCGTGTGTGATTTTCATATTTTCCAGGCAATGGATGAGCTTTGATTTGTCATTACAAGGAAGGACAGAGCCATCTGGGGCAAACAATGCTCTGGGCGTCAGAGTAAACTCGTAGTTGCCAAATGCATTCTTCTGATCAATGTCTCGGTTCGATCTGGCTAGAACCATAAACCGTCCATATAGCTCTTTTGTTTCGGTCAGATCCACTGATTTGTCACGGACCTTAATGGTTTGCTTTTTGTTTCCTGACAGAAACATGGCATTGTTCTGCTTCTTCACAGGTGCCCACAAACTTACGTTTCCATTGATACGTTCGGCAACATAGTCTTCGTACAATTTCTGGCCATTCTCGTCAATATTCAAAATCTGTGGGACAGACTCTTGGGGAACATATGCATGTGTCATAAAATTGTACAGCTGATCACCTTCTGCTTCAAAGGGATTCCCATGACTAAGTATCGCTGCCTTGATCTTGTTTACAGCATCATGCTCTTTCCTGACAGCACTTGGCTGTACCTCATGGTGTTCTTTGGCTTTATGAGCAGTGACACCAAATTGCCCCTTGAACTCTGTTGAGAGGCGTGACATCTCTGGTGTGGCCATAAAGAACCGCTGCCGTGCATTGGCATTATTGGAAATACCAATTAAACCAGAGTGAACCTTCATAATCTTATTTAATTGTTCACATGCGTGGTCTGCTCCAATGGAGACAAACGGTATCTCACTCTTCGTGACAGATATATTTCCATCCTCAAGTTCATGCCAGGTTTCCGGATGACTTCTCTTCAATTCCTGCATGTCTGCGATGTAGCGTGGCCAAAGCCGTTTGTATTTAATGCGATCTAGGGCAAAGAAGAGCTTGCTTAGTGCCTCTCCAGCTTGCAGGTGGAGAACCATTTCAGAATTTCTTGAAGCTTCAATGAAAAATAGGATGGTTTCAACACGGTGAAGGTAATTTGTTATTGACTTAAACATTACAGATTTAGAGTGTTTTTCTGCTTCCCATGTTTTCAGCTGCTCAATAACATTTTCGTCACTAAGTGTTTGAAGCAGGTAGTCACTGGCATTAGCAATGCCTTCTGGACTTGCGCTTCTGTCAACTGCTGAACTTGCACAAGCTTCCTGGATGTCATTGACTGGCTTTGAGCAGGTCGATTTGAGGTTTGGCTTTTCTGTGAAAAACTTGTCGAGGAGAAGTTCATAGAGTGCCATGTATGCTGTATCCTCGGCAAAGTCAGTATTGTCAACTGCAAAGAACACAAATGTTCCTTTTTTGAGGAAGGGAGGGACGTACAGGCCATCAAACCGTCTTGTATTTTCAACAACAGCATTGGCTATAGCCGTTTCCAAAAGCAGTGACCGACCGTATGGTACACAATAATTATGTGAATGAAGGAGGTCTATTAGTTTCTTGTTCCTGGTGTCGTGATGAATGGTAAGTGCCAAACCCAGAACCTGTGGATTTTCTCGGGCACGTTGTATCCGGAATGTCTCTGTCAACTGCTTGGGTTGGTGTTGCACCTGCTTTTTGGTTTTGAAAGCATACTTGATGTTCTGGCTTAATGTCAGTGCTAATTGGTTCACTGTCCTGGACCTCATCTCTGTTTGCAACTCCTCTTCGGGTCCTACCATAATCCAACAGATAAGGCTGTACAACTCTGGTGGAACATCTTCTGCCCTGCTCAATACGTTAACCATGTCTGACTGTTTCTTCTCATCGGTGAAGTTCACAATTCTTCTGCGTATTAGATTAGCTGTCTTGTATAAAATCTTCATGCTGTCAATTTCACTTTCACTTTTCACTTCACAATTTCTTCTGTCTTTCTGCCTCACAGACTTCACACTTGGTAACTCTTGAACAATCCTATCCTTCAGCCATTGTCTTGTTAGCATTGGTGTGTGCTTCTGTGCCTCCTCGCTACCCCCAAGCATGGAGATGTATGTTCTTTCCACGTCATCCATGGGTAGATATGCTTTGTTTTGAGTTTGTATGTCAACAAGATTGATCAACTCGATCAAGCATGACATCTGCATGGGTAGGGCTGCTGTTTTGGATTTGGCTTTGTCACTGGTATGATCCCTGATGACATGAAACACATGTTTTGTCCAGCACTGCTTATGATATCTGACATCTATTGCATGGGCATCACTTGGCGATATTGCAGTGCTTAATCTTGTCATCAACACTGGATCTTGGGAAATGTGTACTGCTTGCCTGAGTGCCTTCCCTGAGTTCTCGGTTCTAACTGTGAGGAGAGCTTGATCATTACTTGACTGACAGAAGAAGCACTTGTCTTTTGACAAAGGGTTTGTCGCAGATCTTGTGAATGGCATTGATGTTCCAGGTGTATCAGCTTCCGTTGTTGTGGCTGATCTTCTATAGCCAGGTTTTTTTATGGCACATTGTCCTGAGGATATCGAATGTTTGAAGCGGTCTCTGGCTCGCTGCAACTCTGCTTGGTTTGTGGCAGAAGAATAGCAGCTTCGATGCCATGTTGTTTTCTTTTCTAGAAGCATGTCTTTGGTACATCCTTGGAGACGGCTTTGAATTGAAACAAATTTCCCATCATGTACTCTGGCTCGCTCAGCCACCACGTCAAGTACTTTCTGGTATGATTCGGGCCTAGGACTCAGAACAAATGCCCCTTTGCTAGTGTCAGACTCCTAAAAGAAGATGCATAGTTTCCAGTCAACAGGCTTGGAGTTGTTGTGATCAGGGCTTTCAGCCATCATGAGTTATGGCCTGAAAGTACAGAATAACATCCACCGTATATTATACATAGGACAGTGGTACCCACAGAAGGTCACTGAATATCTTGGGGTGGCACACCAAAAACCAAAAGCCATAATTTAATATCAATAATTCAGTTATGTATTATCAACACAGTGACTAATCATGTTAGCTAGACAGATGCTATGGCAAACTAAGTTCATAAAGTGATTTGAAAATTATTCTAGAAAGATACAATAACTAACAGTAGTTAGATAACTGTCAGAAGATTTATGAGTTCATCCCAAAGGCAAGAGGAAAATGTTAAGAGTGCAAAAAACAAGTGTTTATTCTGCAGTACTTACTTTTTAAGATGAATACAATGGCAAACAGGTCACACAAACAGATGATCCAAAAAACATTCAAGGAAACAGACAGGCTTATATACACTGGGAAACAAAGTAGACACAGGTGAACTCAATGACAATCAACACAGGGATAGGCTTCCAGGCTGGGGCAAAAAAGGACACAGGTGACACAAATTAACAATAATCACATGGTGGAGAAACAAGACAAGTAAAACATATGTAAATGAATAGTACCTAATATGACATATCTAGAAGCATGATTTGATTATTTCCCTGACAACCCCTTTGGGGGCTGCACTGCAAGATCCTGACCACTATTATTTGGTCTCTATTACATTGCTTGACCCAGACATATTTAATTAAGTTTCTGGGTTGTCTAGAAGCCAAGATAGTTCTCTAGACACCCTTTCAGGTATCTATGCAAATGCAAACATAGATTTTGGATTCCCCATGCTCTGAAGATTTCAAAAATGTATAGTTTTGCTAATCTACTAAAATGTTATATCAACGTATATTGTTTAACACAGTGAACCTGAATTTCCCTGGCCATCCTCTAGGGGGCGCCACTGCAAGTTCCTGTGCACAATCCTTTAGGTCTTTATTGGATTCCTTGACCCAGAAAACATAGGATTAGCATATTTAATTAACTTTCTATGTTGTCTAGAAGCCAAGATAGCCCAAATTATATATTTTATGGTGGACATTTTGAATGCCCAATATGGGGGCCATGCAGGCGTCTGTGCAAATGCAAACATCGATGTATTGTCTTGCTAATCTCCACAAATTTTGAACGAAATTATATTAGGTGACATAGTGAACCTGACTAACAAGCAAAATGGCAAAAAACAGAGACCCTTTGGTCCATCGCAAATTTAATCTGGGTGATGTGGTATTGTTAGTGAGTATATTTCAGGGTACTAGTACGTATGTATCACCTCATATTTCTCTTTGAATGCGTAGCCTTCAGAACATTTCATCTGGGTGATGAGTTGTTAATGAGTATATTTCAGTGTATTAGTGTTTCTCCCCTCATATTCCTCTTTGAATCCGTAGCCTTCAGAACATTTCATCTGGGTGATGAGTTGTTAGTGAGTATATTTCAGTGTATTAGTGTTTCTCACCTCATATTCCTCTTTGAATCCGTAGCCTTCAGAACATTTCATCTGGGTGATGAGTTGTTAATGAGTATATTTCAGTGTATTGCTGTTTCTCACCTCATATTCCTCTTTGAATCCGTAGCCTTCAGAACATTTCATCTGGGTGATGTGTTGCAGCAGATCAGCCACTCTGATGGCTGGATGAAGCTGTCCTGTTTGATAAGGAGGAACATCTGCAGCGTCTGCTCCTCTCTGCTTCTTCTTATAACTCTGACTGTGAGACTGCTGCACCAGACTGCTGGTCTCACTGGTCATAGTGTGGCTGTCATCTGGACCAGGAGAGGAGAGGAGAGGAGAGGAGAGGAGAGGAGAGGAGAGGAGAGGAGAGGAGAGGAGAGGAGAGGAGAGGAGAGGAGAGGAGAGGAGAGGAGAGGAGAGGAGAGGAGAGGAGAGGAGAGGAGAGGAGAGGAGAGGAGAGGAGAGGAGAGGAGCAAATGGTTGTGATTTGTTCTGCTGCACAGACAGACATACCCTAACAGTAATGTCACAATTTAGACCAATCCACATCTGTGCTCATGTCACTATGATGAGGACCCTAATGTGAGGTCACTATGATGAGGTCACTATTGTGAGGTCACTATGATGAGGTCATGTGGTGACATCACTAGTATGAGGTGATTATGGTGACATCACTATGATGAGGTCACTAAGATGACATCACTATGATGAGGTCATTACAATGACATCACTATGATGAGGTGACTATGATGACATCACTATGATGAGGTGACTATGGTGACATCACTATGATGAGGTCACTATGATGAGGTCACTATGATGACATCACTATGATGAGGTGACTATGGTGAGGTCATTACGATGACATAATTATGATGAGGTCACTAAGATGAGGTCATTACAATGACATCGCTATGATTAGGGACATGCTGGGACGACTCAGGTATTGGTTTTATGTTTTTCAGATACTTTACAGTATATCTTTATCTGTGTTGTTTGATTGGTTAAGAAGACAAAGAGCGACTCAACAGAGGGAATGCAAACAAATATACGAAATAGAAGTCTATGTCTTATTGTGCCATTAAAGATACAAAACATGTATAACTATCTGTTATTATGATAATGTGATTGTAGGCTATTAATATGTCCATTCAATCAATGTATCAATCAATCAATCAATCAATCAATCAATCAAAATCAATCAATCAATCAATCAATCAATCACATAGTGACTAACATCAATATTGTGTTGAGTGTTTGTATGTCTGGTTGTCATGTGTGAAGTGAGGATGACATCATAAATTATGACATCTTCTATGACATCATGTTTGACAGGAGAATGCCTGTACCCAGTACTCACACCTTCGCGTCAAGAGGCGGCAAGAAAACACCTAAACCAGGCGTCTCTTCCCGGGCTTTTAAACAGCTGGTGGATGGAAATGACGCTCGCTCGCTGCAGCGTTTCTGTCTATTTGCTGACACTACAGCCGTGCGAGAGCGTAATTTCCATCCACCAGCTGTTTAAAAACCCGGAATAGACGCCTGGTTTAGGCATCTCTTGACGCGAAGGCGTGCCTGCATCCAGATAACTCTGTACTATCTCTATCTCTGCTCTCATTGGCTGGCCTGAGACCTCATTGTCCAATCAGTTAGCTCTCTTCTACATACACAGCTCAACCAATCATGGCTGCACTGACGGCGATGTAACGAGCAATGACCAGTGATTGGTGGAGGAGAGATGAGACACAATGCACCACAACAACAACAACGACATACATAATATCCAATCAGAGAGTGAGAGGCCCCAGGGAGGCGGGACCTGCTAAACAATTGGTTTAGGATGACGTGACGGGCAGGCGGGTTGCTGGGATGAGGGGTGGTGAATGACAGCGTTGCCATGCCAACTGATAACTTCAAGGCGGGGAGGAGTTGTGGGCTGCATGCTGATTGGCCCTCCCTCACACATCGCCACACTTACCATTAATGGGAACTTTAATCATTGGAATGGATAGAAAAGAAAAGAGAGGAGACAGTTTTTAAGCAGCATTAAGGTTTCAGCAGCTATCCTAGCCTATTCTTTAGCCTCATCTTGCCCTGCCAGCCTAGTCTAGCCACGCCTAGCCGCACATAGCCTGGCCTAATCTATAGCCTTACTTCACCTAGCCTCACCAAGCCTAGCCTAATCTATAGCCTTACTTCACCTAGCCTCACCAAGCCTAGCCTAATCTATAGCCTTACTTCACCTAGCCTCACCAAGCCTAGCCT
This sequence comes from Protomyctophum parallelum, assembly GCF_964188405.1. Classification (NCBI taxonomy): domain Eukaryota; kingdom Metazoa; phylum Chordata; class Actinopteri; order Myctophiformes; family Myctophidae; genus Protomyctophum; species Protomyctophum parallelum. Next base: position 35,762,893 of record NC_139712.1, on the reverse strand, counting down.
AATCTATAGCCTCACTTCACCTAGCCTCACCAAGCCTAATCTATAGCCTTACTTCACCTAGCCTCACCAAGCCTAGCCTAATCTATAGCCTTACTTCACCTAGCCTCACCAAGCCTAATCTATAGCCTTACTTCACCTAGCCTCACCAAGCCTAATCTATAGCCTTACTTCACCTAGCCTCACCAAGCCTAATATATAGCCTTACTTCACCTAGCCTCACCAAGCCTAGCCTAATCTATAGCCTCACTTCACCTAGCCTCACCAAGCCTAATCTATAGCCTTACTTCACCTAGCCTCACCAAGCCTAATCTATAGCCTTACTTCACCTATCCTCACCAAGCCTAATCTATAGCCTTACTTCACCTAGCCTCACCAAGCCTAGCCTAATCTATAGCCTCACTTCACCTAGCCTCACCAAGCCTAGCCTAATCTTGCCCTGCCAATCGAGGATACTCACATCACCCAGCCTCACTTTGCCTAGCCTCAAATAGCCAAACTCACTTTTCCTATAGCCTCACTTCGCCTATAGCCTCACATAGCCTAGCCTCATCTTGCCCTGCCAACGTAGGATAGCCTGCCTTCCCCTGGCCTGGCCTGGCCTCACCTAGCCTAGCCTAGCCTAGTGGTCACCTGCATTCTCACTCCCAGGTTTTAATAAGGTGACGAGTTGGGACAAAATTAAACGAAGGATCGCACAGTTGAAAAATAATCGCACAAATCGTCGTTTTTGCCGTTTATGAGTGTTTAGTACTCAAACAGTGGACCTGTGAACTTCTGTAGTGAGCAGGGTCATCTGAACACACTATTAAGTAACATCTGTCTGTCCTACATTACAAAGTAGCACTAGAACACATGCCTCTGTTGTGTGGTCGTATCCTAGCATAATACAGTAGGTAACATTATGTAGCTAGATCGCTACACAACAAGAGTTCTGCACAACCAGTTAAAGAAAATTTGACTAAAGCTCCCTTATTGTGCGATCCATTTGCCTGAAAATACATCACGAGTACTTTTCCCATAGTGATCAAGTGGCACATTGTTTTATTCAGAGGTAGATATTGTTTTGCACACTGAGTGATAGTTATTGCATCACCGGGTATGGCATGCATTCCCGACTTGTGTCGCCGTAGGCCAGTGCCCAGTATAGTACCTACTACCTATCTTCAAAGTTAAAGTTATTTGAAGCAATTTAGACAATTCACTGCCATCTTGATTGTAGTTCGGACATTGTTGCAATGTTGCAATGTCTCTCCGTGGGCAGAGGGAGACAACGTATGAATTGTATAGCTTCTAAATGCTTATTAGCTTAGCACGTCGTGGCCTTTTTTGCCCCCTCCCCCTCCCCCCCCTCCCGGTCTAAAGTGATGTGTGGTGTCCATGCAGGGATCTGAGGCCACACACAGGCGTGACATCACGTGGTCGTTGTGAATGGGGGGATGGAGTGAAGCCCACCGCTCACTTCACAAACACAACAATAATTCATAAAAAACATAAAGAATAGAAAACATTAACCACATAAACCCTATACTTATACAGGCAAAAAAAATAGATACATTTTCACCAAATGTTCCTGATTGTCGGCAGTCTTTGACAAATTGTTGCCAAAAACAGAATCGGGATGCTAGGGTTTATGTGGTTAAAAAAAAAAGAATACGTTAAAGAAAAAAGTCAAATGACCGTCGAATAGAAATGTCTGTCAAACTTACGATACGAAAATATAAAAAATATAAACAAACTTTCTGAGACAACAACAAGCAAGCAGAGATGGATGAACTCGAGGCAAAATCTCTCTTTCTTCTCTCGTTCTCTCCATTTTTATATATCTCTCTCTAGTTCTTTCGCTTTCTGCTCCTGTCTTGTTTTCTTCTCCTGTCTTCTTTCCTGTCTTGTTTTGCTTCCTGCCTTGTCTCTATGCTACAAGCATGTGTACATTAGCATCTGCCCTGTGCTAATGTTGTTGCGCTAGTGGCTAACACAGGAAGTGCTTGATGTCAACTTCCTGTACAGTATGTTGTATGTGTGGTGGTAGCAGAGCAAGGCTCGCTGCTGATTGGCTGATAGAACTAGGAAGGTAAAAGAAAAAGGCTTACCCAGGATAGCGGTCGGCACGAAGGGGTCTGACGTCAGCACAGAGAGAAAGAAGAGAAAGAGAAAGTTAGTGACAAACAACCAAGGCACTCCAAAATAAATGTCAAGACGGCTGGCTCAGAAACTAATTCATCTTTCTTTCTCCACAGCGCGTTGGAAGATAAAGACAGTGTACAGTACGTGGTTCTGAGCCAGGCATTTTTATCAATAAGTGCCTCAATTAGTATTAACTATAGGTTACTTTAGTAACCCCAGTTATTTAAACGACTGAGCGAGGTGAATCGCCCTATGGGGAGTGCCATCTCTGGCACGAACACACAGAATTAAACCATATACTTCACGAACAATTTCATTGGTCGGGACTTCTACCCGCCCATGGCATGATGATCACCCCTCCCACCGGGGTGATAACGTACCCAACATGCCATACGGGTCATTCCATGTTAACCAGATTGGCTTCTGCTTAGTTAAGTCAGAAGGGTAGTCTTTCGGGCGATTCACCTCGCTCAGTCGTTTAAATAACTGGGGTTACTAAAGTAACCTATAGTTATTATAAACTCCTTCACTCAGTGAATCGCCCTATGGGGAAATATAAACTCCCGTATAGCTACCTACCAGTTGAACAAGTCCCAACCAACGTCACAGGTTTTTCACCTGTGACGGCCAACCCAACCCACCTCTCACCTGGAAGCGACGTCTAAAACGGCATGAGCCATTGCAGACGGCACCACATCCAAGTTATAGTACGTGGCGAAGGTCGAAGGGGACGACCAGCTCGCCGCTGTACAGACATCCTGAATGGGGACACCCTTAGCGAGTGCCCAGGATGCAGACATACCCCTAGTAGAGTGAGCCCTCAAGCCCCCTGGGGGCTCCACCCCTCTCTCGGCATATGCCAAACGAATGGCTTCCACAATCCATTGTGAAAGTCTTACCTTCGTTATCGGTTTCCCCTTACTTTGGGAACCCCATGACACATATGTCCACATAGTGTCTCAGCGCTCTGACCGGGCATAGGCAATTCAACCTCCTATCCTCCACAGAGGAGAAAGGTGGCGGGTGAAATGCCATCAGATCGACCGGGGCGCAGCCAGAGGGGAAATTCTTAGGCAAGAACGCGAGGCTCGGCCTAATAGAGACTCTAGAGTCGTTCCCGCTGAATCTCATGCAGCTCGGGTTGACCGAAAGCGCATGTATGTCGCTGGCTCGCTTTGCAGTCGTCAAGGCGACCAGCAGAGCAGTTTTTAGTATGAGGAACTTCAAGTCCACTGTCCCCAGTGGCTCGAAGGGGCCCTGTGAAAGGGCGTCCAGCACCAGAGTCAGGTCCCAGGACGGGACCAGAGATCTGGAAACTGGACAGGCTCGCCTAACGCCAGCCATGAAACGACGGACTAGCAGGTTCTCACCTACTGTCTTTCCGTCTACCCCCACGTGGTACGCCAAAATGGCCGCCAGGTTGACCTTCACAGAGGATTGGCCTAGACCTCTGTCCAGGAATTCCTGCAAGAAGGTCAGAATGTGCCTCACTGAAGCCTGAAACGGGATAACCCGTATAGGTCTGGCCGCACACCAACGTTCGAACACGGTCCAGGCCGTGTTGTATTGTTGCCTAGTAGACAGGGCTCTCGCCCCTAGAATCGTCGTGATGACGTTCGGGGGAAGGCCTTCGGCATCCAGGTTCAGCCCCTCACGGGCAGGGCTCCAGACTAACTTTTTCACAGGTAGCACTGGTGCCACCTACCTTTTCATTTGGTAGCGCCACCAGAAATTAGGTAGCACCATTTCTTTCTTTGTATAGCGTGGTATTATTACATGATCTTATCGTGCCCCCACATAGGGCGCCATTTATTTTTGTAGTGGTTTCCACCATTAAAGGTTTGAATCATAAAACCCCCCTACAAAGGTCACTGTGTGAAAAACAGCAACCTACCTGGTTATACTTCAAAACACTGTAGATGGTTTGAACCCAACACAAAGTCACTCAGTCTAGGCAATATTTATATTCCACACACAGAAAGTCAGTTTAAGGTTTTGTGTTGAAAATTAAATGCAGTCCAAACCTTTGGGATTAATAAAGTGACAATTTGTACAATATCCCATTACGATTATCCAAATTAATTCCTTATTATAATATTTTTACATTTTGGAAAAAATCTTTTGCAATGTGAAGTGCCACCGAATTCTTAATCCTTTTCCTTGTCTTCATGGGCCAAGTTGGCCAACTTGTGAAAGCTTCATACTTTTATTGTGAAGGCAAAAGTTTCTAAATGCTCTCAGAGCCTGCATATCTCCGCGTGCTGAAAATAGCTGATCTACAAGCTCACAACATGTCGCGGACGCGACGTGTTGTGAGCTTGTAGATCAGCCATTTTCAGCACACACTTTGTACGACGAAGAATAAATCAGGCATCAGTGCTCTTCACTCACTGGGAGGGAGATTAATGTATTTTGTTGGCCGATCATCATGTATGGACACAGGCTACCTCCTCGATGCAAACATAACAAGCTTTGGAAGCTATTTTTCGTGGCACATTATATGTTTAATCAAACAACAAGTTTACCTCCTCACTTAGGCTATTGTTTGGGTCGGGAGCTTACAGTCTATGGTCGGGAGTCGGCTGTCTGTGTAGATCATGACTGATCATCATGCAGTTAGATATGTGCGCTGCGCTCCAGTGAAATTGTACAGCTGAGAAAGATTAGTTTGTGACGGATAAACTGCGTTCAGACCTGAATATATATTCGCCTCGGTTCGTCCAGTTTGTACCGCGGCAGGTCGCGCTGCGCCTGTTTGCGCAATTATCGTCTTTGCATTGACTTTGCAGGCAGGCAGAGAGAGAGAAAGAGAGGGGATTCGATTGAGCCAAAACAAAGTAATACTTTATTATCGCACTACTAATAGCCGCCCGGTGCCCGTGCCTCAGTGTTGAGACGGAGTAAAAATAAATAAATAAACGGATTGTTTTTCTTTCTTTTTTCCGCACATTTCCAAGTATCACCGGTGCGACCTCATTAAATTTTAAGTATCACCATAAGAAATTAAGTCGCATATGCGACCTAATAGGTCGCACGCTGGAGCCCTGCTCACGGGCCAGACCCAGAGGTCCAGGTCCTGTGGACGTGGATGGAAGATCTCCTGCCCCGCTTGAGTGAGCAGGTCCCTCCGCAGCGGGAGCTGCCAGGGTTGGTCGTACAGGAGTGGGACTATGTCCGACCTCCAAGACCCCCAAGCAGGGGCCACCAGTAGCATGCATAGGCCCTGAGTCCTCACCCTGGCCAGGGCGGGGGGGATCAGGGGCAGAGGAGGGAATGCGTAAAGCAGGCCCCTCGGCCAAGGGTGCGCCAACGCATCCATGCCCAGAGTCGGGGACCCTGTCAGGGAGAAGAAGTACTGACACTTCGTGTTCCCTTCTGATGCGAACAGGTCCGCCACCGGCATGCCGTACCTGGCCCATATCTGAGCTGCTACTTCCTTGTGCAGTGACCATTCGTGGTAGCGGAGTGGACCTCTGGACAACAGGTCGGCTCCTGTGTTCAGGAGTCCTGGGACATGGCAGGCCGTGACTGACAGCAGATGCTCGTGGCACCATGTCAGGAGCCTGTGTGCCAACGTGTGCAGGCGTAGGGATTTGAGCCCTCCCTGCTTGTTGATATAGCACATTGTCGTGGTGTTGTCAGTTCGAACCAGAACGTGACACCCCTGGATAAGCGGTTTGAAGTGCCGCAGGGCAAGGAAGACCGCCAGGAGCTCCAGATAGTTGATGTGTGCACGTCTCATGGCTCTGTGCCACACTCCTCTGGCCGTCCTGCTGTCGTGGGTGGCCCCCCACCCCGACATGCTGGCGTCCGTGGTGACGATCTTCCTGGTAAGGGTCTGTCCCAGGTAGGGCTGTCGCGCTTACCGCATTAATCGCACACCGCGCTATTACAATTTTATACCGCAAGGGGGCAGAAAACCGCACAAACCGCAGGTACGCGCCAAACACCCATGTTCCACCTATTTGTTGCTGCCGTGCGCGCGAAATGGTTACGTGACGTCATCATCCATTTCCAGATCAAATGAAGAAACAACAACTAACATGGCAGCAGGTCTGGTGTAAGTTTAGGCAGCTGTGTTCCATTTATTAAAAGTGCACTGCAAATATATAATTTACAGCAAGTTACGGGCCTATAATTTCCCACCCGCCGCCCAACAACGGCCTAAAAGCTCTGCGACATTAGACATCTTGAATGAGGTATGGTACGTTACGTAACGTGACCATCCGTCTAAATTAATAGTGCAATGAACAGCAGCATTATAAAACTTAGAGCTAATACATTCAGAAATGCCTTATTGGTCTTACAAGTTAAAACGTTTAGTTACAAAATGACCCGTATACCTGCAACTTAAGGCCCAACAGGGCCAGGCTCAGCGCCGCGGCCTCACAGCGCAAGACAGTATTTGTGAAAAAACAAACTCACGTGCAACATTACCAAGTGCTATAAGAAGTTCAGCGGCCTCACAGCGCAAGACAGTATATTTGTCAAAAAACAAACTCACATGCAAGTTGATGCAACACTAACAAGTGTTAATAAGTTAAGAACAGAACATGGTACAAATAAAAAAATAATGAACAATGAACGTGAATGAAATGAACAACAACATTTTTGTGCAGAACAGAATCGGGAAATAAAAATGAGGCTCAGAGGCCTACAGAGTGCGCAACACTTTAGTCAGACATCAGTCTTATATTATTTAATGAGCATTTCGTCAAACGCAGACTCACTCAAATAGTGCAAAACGAAACAGTAAATACAAAATAAATAAAATAAATAAACAGAAATAATATAAAGCCCTGTAGGCTGTAGGCGCAATCTTTGTGGCCTAATTGCAATTGCAAATATCAATGCACAACAAAACTATTTATAATTAAATGCACTATATGACAGGGCAGGCTATATGCCATAATACTTGCGTCTTTAGCAAAGGAATGGCCTACTCGATTATATTCTTGTTGCGAGTGAGGAAAACCAGCAAGTCTACCTTATGTGGCTTCAGGGAGGATCGCAAATTGGTGACGATATTCCCCGCTGCGCTGAAAACTCAGCAGGTCACCAAGAGTCTTTTTTTTTTTGGCTGGAGGTGGAATTGTTGCGGCTGCCGCGGGCCGTCCCTCGGCCTCTCTGTCAGGTGCAAGCAGCAGCATCTCGTCAAGGAGTGCAAATTTCGTTTCATCCACGTCCTCAATCCGAGTGCCTCTGTATCTAGGGTCGAGGAAAGAGGCCTTTGACAAAAGGACCTGCAAGGCAGCAGGTTTGTACTTATCGTCAAGCAAGCCTAACATCTTTTGCTTGATGTGCTTCGTCAAGTTGGTGTCGTCTTGTTTTGGTGCCAGAACCTCGTCATTCAGGAGTTTCAGAACGGGTTTGACACTTGACACAGTAACATAGTTCTCGCCAGACAGCAGATCTGTGAACTCAGCCACAGGTTTCAATGCTCCGTTCACAGACTCCAGAACACAGATCTCTTGCCTGGTTGGAATTAAATGCTCGTTTTCCCGGGTATCCAAAACTCTCTTGATAGCTGGCATTTGCTTCAAGATCCTGTGCCAGCTGTGAATGGTGACTATATGCGTCTGTCCTGTTGTCTCTCTCCCCATGCATGAAGCAAGAGAGAGAGAGAGAGAGAGCAGGGTACACTTTAGGTTAGAGGTGAAACAATTTAGTCTGTCTAGTTTAACATTACTAGGCTATATTTAATGTGAATTGTGGTTCCAATATACATCACGGTCACTTGCGCAGCCCAGAGCCGCGGCCCCGCCCGCGCTTGGTGGCAGCTGGAGGGTCGTCACGGCGGCGATCGCGATCCTCACGCTTGTGGGGACGCGGTTTGTTGCGGCCTGAGGAGGGCTTCGAAGAGTCCTGTGGGGCGTCCCTGACCTGACGGGGCTTGGAGCTGGGGCGGTCGCCCGGTTTCCCGGGCGGACGCTGAGGCTGGCGTGGAGGTTGGCGTGGCGGAGGCTGATGTTTAGGCGGCTGCTGAATGTCCCTGAAGGCGTCAACCTTCTTCTGACTGTCCGCTAGGAGAGTCAAGACCTCCATGTAGCCTTCGAAGAGGCCTCCCGGTAGGATGGGCAGCTTCTAGAGCTTGCCTCTCACCTCGTCTTGCAGGTCAGGTGAAGCGTTGAGCCATCTCTCGCGCTCCTGTAAGATGGAGGACGTCATGGCCCTCCCCACCTGCTGTGTGACAGCACGGTTGAGTACAGACTCATTGTGCAGGCGGCAGATCTCCGCCATCTGCTCTGCGTTGGGAGCATCTCCCACCTGTAGAAGCAGTGCCGTCATGGACCCCTGCAGTAGCGACCCTGCGTTAAAGTGCTTGCCAGCACAGGCAAGGTTGGTAAACGCCCTCTCGTTGAGCAGGGAGGCATCCCTGTCGATCTTGAGGGGTAGAGCAGGGGTCTTGGTCAGCGGGGTGATGCGGGGCGCGTTCGGGTTGAGCAGGAACGCGGCCAGGGTCTTGTCCATGACCGGCATCCCGGACAAAGCCACGGAGGCCATGTGTTCCGTCTCGAGGGACAGGCTTTCACGGTTCCGAGGCATCGGAACGGGTTTCAGCGGTTCTTCCCACTGGGCTGTAAGGAAGGATTTAAAACCCTTAGCTAGGGGGAGGATGGTACGAGGAGTAGGTTCTGGAGTGTCTTCCACCAGACCCTGCCACTCATCGTCCTCATCCACTGTGGGCAGAACCTCCGCCGGCCAGGTGCGGTCGCACCTGATGCATGCCACCTTGTAGATGGTGAGGAGGGAGGACTCATCCATCGGCAGGGGAGGAGCATTGACTGCTCTGGCTTGACCCTGGTTGCCTCCTGGGGCAGCCTGGTCTCCGTCCGTGAAGGTCACACAGAGGGGGGAGGACGCAAGGCGGGCGGACAGGTTGTCTGCACGGTAGTCGTCCTCGTAGCTCTGGGGAGTCATCATCGTACTCATAGGTGGTCTGCTCATAGACGGCTTCATCGAGAACCATGTAATCCGAAGGGGAGCCCTGCTGGCCTGCTGCCGGTGAGGGCCGGGCCTGTCTCACGGTAGGCTGTGGCGCCGCACCAAAGGGGTTAATGAAGGAGGTTGGAGCCCGTTTTTCAGTGGGCTTAGGTACCTTCTTAGCCGGAGCGTAGTCGCGCCCATCCCCCTGGCTCCAGGTGCAGGCTGCTGCTGGTCTGGTGACGGTGGATGTAGGCTTAGGACGAGCCCCTGTATTGGGGCGCTGGGTCAGAGTGGAGAATTGTGTTCTCAGATCAAAGCCCGGGTCGTCCAAGTTGGCATCGCCGTGGGCGATGCGGGCCTCAACCCACTGAAGACGCCTCTGCTTCCGCCGGAAGGAAAGGGGAAGACAGCATGGACAGAAGCCCGGGGCAAGGATGGCCTGGCGAAGATGTTCGGGGCCCAGGCAAAAGGCACAGCTTGTGTGGAGGTCATCTACAGCCAGAAGGTTGGAGCATGACCTGTGGAGACAGACCCTCTGTGGAGTAGCTGCTAGGCTACTAGCCTTGGTGCTAGTGGGGGCTGGGTCCTTGTTAGTATCCATGTCAACTAGAGTGGAGTTTTCACAAACACTCAAGATATCAGAGAAAACAAACCAACCACAGGCTCTTGCTAGTTAGAGTGGAGTTTACACAAAGCACTCAAAAATAGCAGAGAAATTACTAGAACCTGGGTTACTTACGTAACCTAGCAGGGAAAGTACTAGAACCAGAGTTACTCACGTAACTACTAGGACCGTGGTCACTATCCGCGGGTCGTAACGTGGGTCAAGTGGGTTATTGTTTACACTAATAAGCCCAGTGGTGAGGCCTCGTCTTTCGGCGATGGCCTGGTAAAATGAGCTCCGGTTTTTACCGCGGGAGCGTGTAAAAGGCCGGAGGCGGAGAGTAGCTTCGGCGGCGAGTCAACTAACGTCTTTCGGCGGCAAGTCAACAAGGCTAGGCCGCGTCGGCGATGTGTATTCAGCGGCGCGGAGTGTAGCGGCGAGTTAGCTAGCGTCTTCCGGCGTCAAGCTAACAAAGCAGGGCCGCGTCTAAGGCTCGTTGTGTAGGCGAGTGCAAGCTAGCAGGCAACCCTGTCTTACGGCGCGGGAGGAGGCTAACGTTGTGTACTAGCGAGGCTAAGTGGCGTCTCTCGGCGCTGCACCAGCGAGCTAAAACTAGCCGAGGAGGACCGCTAGCTAGAGCTAACGACCAGAGGGAGGAAGCTGGCTTAGCGGGCTAACAACTCAACACTGCACAAGACCTTTGTTACGCTTCTCAGCGGCCGGTCTTTTGCAAGAGACGTGTCGTCGTGAAGAGGGCTACCGGGAGGTTTGCAGAACACTGTGAATCTCTTGGTACAAGCCGATGGCCCGTCTTGGTGAGATACGGTTTCAACAGGTAAAAACAAACAGGTAGCGTGGCTTAACGTGCGTTCAGCAAGCAGAAGACAATCGGAATGACCCGTATGGCATGTTGGGTACGTTATCACCCCGGTGGGAGGGGTGATCATCATGCCATGGGCGGGTAGAAGTCCCGACCAATGAAATTGTTCGTGAAGTATATGGTTTAATTCTGTGTGTTCGTGCCAGAGATGGCACTCCCCATAGGGCGATTCACTGAGTGAAGGAGTTTATAATAACTGTAGCTGAACACCGAGTGCCAACGAGGCGGACAGCGGAAGCCCACATAATACAGTACTTATAGTCACAAACTTTGTTCCCCTTTTCTTATTTCTTCTGTCAATATCTAAGTCCTCTGTGGAGTGCCTCAAAGCTCCATCTTGGGTCCATCATGTTGAATCCTTTAAGTCTCTACTCAAGACTCTGTTTCATCCAAAAGCTAAATTCCCCTTAATGTGGCAGATCTTATCATTGGTTGTGCTTCATGAATTCATTCGAATTCGCTTAAATGTGAGTGTCCGCTTGCGTGCGTGTCAGCTCGGGTGCGTGCCCACTCGGTTGCGTGCGTGCGTGTACCTGGATAGAAGGAGTTCTTGATAGAGGTGGTGATGGTGTTGGACTTCAGGGTGAAGGACGATGGGGACGAGACCGCTGGAAGCAAAAATAACATACAAATGTTATAATTATGTCATTATACTTACATTATAAATACAACTAACAGAATAAAAAAAGTTAAATAAATAACTGTTTATATTTAAACTTGTCACCATAATGATTCCCGTCATGATTTTGTAGTTCAAGAAACACAGGAAGTTGTTCTTCTGCATTTTGTGTCCCAGGAGCATAAAATACATGCCGTCTACATGTTTCATGTTCCTCTACTACTATTGTAGGCTGTAGGGTGCTCGCTAACAAGCCTGGCTCTTTAGCCGACTGGTATATTGTTATGGTATTATATTTGATCATAATTTTGAACAGACAAATCTATCACTGTATACAATCTGTCACAAAAAGTGAGGTTGTTTCTGCTGCTGCCCAAACATGTTGATGTTTAGATAGTAATACAAACGTGTGTGTGTGTGTGTGTGTGTGTGTGTGTGTGTGTGCGTATGTGTGTACTCACTGTGTCCGTTCAGGGTGTGTGTGTGTGTATCCATGAAGGTGATTGGTTCCTGGTCACAGCTGGTTCCTTGCTGGCTGTAGCTCTTGTCCAGGTTGGAAACCATCACTGTCATCTCCTGTCTGGTGGAGCTCAATGCTGCTGCTGTGTCCTTACGCTTCTTAGCTAGTTTACTGCACGCACGCACGCACGCACGCACGCACGCACGCACGCACGCACGCACGCACGCACACACACACACACACACACACACACACACACACACACACACACACACACACACACACACACACACACACACACACACACACACACACACACACACACACACACACACACACACACACGTGCAAGGTATGAAACCAGAAAAATGTCAGCTAAACAAAAAGTTAATTATAACAATCTAGTAATACATGATTCTGTGTGCGTGCGTGCGTGTGTGTGTGTGTACAGTATAGCAGAGGAGATCTGGTGCATAAATGAACCACTTTAATGAAATTAGTACCAAAAGAGTGAACAGAGATCGGACTGAATTAAATTGGCTATGCAGAAGACAGATTGTGTGTGTGTGTGTGTGTGTGTGTGTTATGTGTGTTATGTGTGTGTGTGTGTGTGTGTGTGTGTGTGTGTGTGTGTGTGTGTGTGTGTGTGTGTGTGTGTGTGTGTGTGTGTGTGCGCACCATAGACTGTAAAACAATATGGACAAAGCGTTCCCCGGGTCTAACATGGACGTAAAATGAAGCCTGTTATTCCTGCACTGTAAGTCGCCATCTTTCTAGATCCGTTTTGGCCCAGCTGGCCATTGGCTGGCTCCGTTTTGGCCCAGCTGGCCATTGGCTGGCCCAGACACGAGGCGGGACTTCCCCCCTTCTTCTCCGTTGGTTTTTATTTTGACTCGAGTGGGAGGGGAATCCCGATCATAGACTGTAACGGTAGCCACGCCCCTCAAAACATGCTCGACTTTATGGTAATTCTTTTAATAAATGGGACCATAATTTTCCAAAAAGAATATTATGACATTAGAAATGAGACTAGTGACTGGAAGCAGAAAGTATTCATGACCATGTTTATTAAGGTGATACAGTCTAGGTGAAGTTGGGCCCAAATACATGGACTTCTATGGGGCTATGGGTTTTTCTGGGTCCAATGACAGCGCCACAACAGGCCATTATATGAACTTTCAGGAGTTTCAGGCTTCACAAAATATCTGTCTGACTGCCCCCCTGGTGCGCACGCACGCACATGTGCATGCATGTGTATGCATGTGTATAATTTGGGGTGTAATATTTCCAACTTGTTGGGTTCGAAGTATTTTAATTGGAAAGTTCGGAAGAGAGGAGAGGACAGGAGAGGAGAGGAAAAAGAGGAGAGGAGGAGATAGTGATAGAGTGTAGCAGCTGTAATTTGTACCAAGAGACACAATTATAGCCGTGTGGTGTTTTCGTGTGTGTGTGTGTGTGTGTGTGTGTGTGTGTGTGTGTGTGCGTGCGTGCGTGCGTGCGTGTGTGTGTGTGTGTGTGTGTGCGTGCGTGCAATGGGTGATATTTCAGGCAGATCCAATTAATGCGACAAAGTCAAAGAGAGAGACTGAGAGGGAGAGAGAGAGAGAGAGAGAGAGAGAGAGAGAGAGAGAGAGACTGAGAGGGAGAGAGAGAGAGAGAGAGAGAGAGAGAGAGAGAGAAAGTTTGAGCATAGAGGATAAAAGAGTCATCAGAACCTCAATAGAAGAGAAATTACAAAACAATCCTCATTACCTCCTTTAACTGCCTGCCTGCCTGTCTGCCTGCCTGTCTGCCTGCCTGCCTGTCTGTCTGCCTGTCTGCCTGCCTGCCTGCCTGCCTGCCTGTCTGTCTGTCTGTCTGTCTGGGTATAGCTTCATCATTGTTTAAAGTTCAAGCATATTATCATTCTTCAAGTCTTCATATTTATGATGTTAGTAGCTTTCATTCAATTTCATAAAAGAATAAGTAAATATCTCTGGCATTAATAGACACCTGAAATAGTTTTGACAAATTGTGACATCGCTGTATTGCTGCCGTGTCGTCAAGCTGAAACCTCACACAGCCATTTGAACTATTGATCATTTCGATCTATCACTCACATCAATCAATCTATCGATCAATCTGATCGATTATCGGGGGCACGGTGGCACAGTCGGTAGTGCTGTCGCCTCACAGCTAGGGTTCGATTCCCGCTAGGGCGCTGGGGGCGTGTTCCCTCCTCCGCGTCATCAGTGCCCATACCCGAGGTGGGGTAGGCGAAAGGGCCTTCTGTGTGGAGTTTGTTCTCCCCTCGGGTATAGGTACCCTCACAAAAAACATGCAGTAATCCTGGTCTCTAAACTATCTCCCCCTGGCCAGCCGGGGCGCCTGATGTAGGGGAAAGGAACTGGTCGGAATAACGTGTTCCTTCCACGCGCTACGTCCGGCCGAGGAAATTCCCCCCCGTCAGGTGAAAAGAAGAAGCTTGGACTCCTCATGCATAGACAGAAGCATGAGGTCAGTCCGCTGCATACATTATACCTCATCGTTCATTAAAAAAATTAATGGGACCATAATTAATAATTATTATTAAATAAGTGTGTGTGTGTGTGTGTGTGTGTGTGTGTGTGTGTGTGTGTGCATGCCTGTACGTGTGTGTGTGTGTGTGTGTCAGCAGAAGGGAAAAGTGGAAAAAAGATAATTGTTACAGGTGAGTGATCACCTTTGTAGGTGTCACGCACACACGCACTGCTGAGCTTACCTGCTGTCTGAAACCTGTCTCTGTAATTTGTAAATAATTTGTCTTCCATTTCAGAGACAGAACTGTTATTATAACCATTTAACTAGTTATTAAATATACTGTTTACAATATTAACATTTAACTATAGTGATTAATGAAAACAGATGAACCATTCAAGCCCTGTTTAAGATGTTAGATTTCAACAGTGTCACCAAAAAAAAAGCAGATAGATTTATCAAATAGTGTAAAACAAAAGTAGTAATTTTGTATGAACAAAACAACAATGACTCTGTCCCACTCTCTCTCTCTCTCTGTGTGTGTGTGTGTGTGTGTGTGTGTGTGTGTGTGTGTGTGTGTGTGTGTCTCATTTGTTTATTTAACAAGCAGGGGGGAAAAATAAGTAATTTAAAAAAACGCAAAACACGTTTCCTTCCTGCTGTGACCCCTCTCTTCATCCCTCCATCCCTTCATCCCTCCACAGTTCAGAGGTCAAGGGTCATAGTTCAGAGGTGTTACTTACAGGTAATATGTGTAGGAGTGAGAATTTCTTCGGCTGAGTGTTGGTGGTGGTGGAGGGGGGGGGCAGAATGGAAGGAGGGATGAAATGGGGGGAGAGAAGGAGGGAGAGAAAGAAAGAAAGCAAAAAAAGAAAGAAAGGAGACCACATTAATGTCTCTGACAGAAAATAAATAAATGAAGTTAAATTAACATACAGTTAATGTAATACCCAAGTGATTGGTTGAAAACCGGTGCTGTACAGAGAGTGAGGATGGGCGGGGTTTAGGATGGGCTTGTGACGAGAGAGAGAGAGAGAGAGAGAGAGAGAGAGAGAGAGAGAGAGAGAGCTAGAGAGACAGAGAGATTCTTATTACCGTACTATCCCCAGTTATATGACACATCTACTCTACAGACCTATAGCCGGAAACTCTTGTGTAGGATTGCTATTTTGTATCATTCTTCACAATTCTTTGTTGATGATTCGTGAGCGTGAGCATATACTGTATGTGTGAGCACGGTCATTCACGTGCACACATGCGTTCGTGCGTTTGCGAGTGCGCGTGTGTTACCGTTTCTTCATCAGCAGGATAACTCCGAGGAAGATGATGATTGACAGCAGAACTCCGGCGGTGGCTCCGGCGATCTTCACCGTGTGGTCCGACTGTTTCTCTGGCTCCGCCTCCGGACCGCCGGTCACCGCCCCTGCAAGCAGTGGCGGTTTAAAAAATAGCAGACCTACAAGCTCGTAGTGCGGCACTCGGTGCCGCGCTATGAGCTTGTAGATCTGCTATTTTTCAATAGCTAAAGTATAACATAATTCTTTAAACACCAAAAGGGGTTCCCATTCAGAATGGGTTAACTCAAGTACTTTACTAAGTACTTGAGTACTAACTCAGCCCCTATGCTCATGCTGTAGCTCCAAGATGAGGTCCCACCGGTCCCACCGCGTTTCAGGACCGCCGCATGGTTTCCACAATAGGAACATTTCTTACCTTTTTCTGCACATCGTATCGAAAAAGTAAAGAGCTAAACAAATTACGGGTTGAGACGAGCATTTAAATCGCTTTTCTATAGTCAGCCGATTCTATATTTTTCAAGGAAGTTGTGCGCATTAGCGCCTCCCCTGGTCGAATGTCGACTGAACTGAAGTCAGTTGGAAAATCTAATCCCACATTCGACCAGGGGACACGCTAATGCACACAACTTCCTTGAAAAACATGAAAGCGGCTGATTAAACAATCGATTTAAACCCGTGACTTGGATTTTCTTAATACAGTAAATATAGTTTAGCTCATTATCGGACCTTTACTTTTTGTAAATGTGTAGACTAGGGTAAGAAATGTTCCTAGTGGAAACCATGCGCCGGTTCTGAGGCTAGGACGGTGGGACCTCATCTTGGAGCTACAGAATGAAAGTAGGGACTGAGGTCCCATATGGGGCTAAATTCTAAGGTACTTTTCCACTTTTTCATCACTTAATACTTCTACACTTTGTGTCCGGGTAGCTTTGCTCAGTATGGCTGGGTGCAATAACCGCAATACCGCCATACCGCCGGTATGTAACGCATCGGGTTCATTACCGCGGTTTTTTTATGAAATGTTTTTATTTATTTTATGAAATGAAAAGTGTATCATAATAAACAGTGACGCTCAGTCAGTCTAATCATGCCAGCAACACAACAACACCAGATTCGGCACAAACAAGGATTGATTGATTGATTGATTGATTAAAATATTTATTAACAGTTTGCAGAATTACACTACATTTCAAGCACAACTCAATACAAAGACTGTTAACTGTGAGTGGACACTTGTTTACAAGAGGGTCCACCTAAATTAATTTCACTCCTATGCCACAAAAATGTGGAACGCCCTACCAACTGTCATTAAGATGTAAATCCCTTGACTCCACCCACCCCTTTCCACCCTCACTGTATACGTTTTCCCCCTTTTTACCTCCTTTATGATGATTTCCTGTTTTTGGCTTTATAGAAGTGCATAGTGTACAAAATGATATGATGAATTGAAAATGGTGGACCCTCTTGTAAACAAGTGTAATGCTTTATGGCAGGGGTATTCAATTAGATTAGGCCTCCTATGTGACACAGACCGAGTAGAAAGAAACGTGCCATTTTATCATGACTATTAGTGAGGACCTATTATATGAAGATAGGTTCAAAAGTGGTCCTTTAATGATTACCGTCATTATGGTAATCTCACAATTATTATCGCACACACCATACCTGTAACTTTTATTAGCCCTCTTATTATTCCCCCCCCCGGTAATAACCGCCATACCGGCGGTATGGGGGCCGGCAATAACCGCGGTAATAAAAATCCCATACCGCCCCAGCCCTATTGCTCAGTCGGTAGAACACTCGCCTGTGGACCACTGGGTTCGATCACGGGCAACACCAACCCAATGTATGAGTAGCATGGCTTGGCTGTGGCAATTCCATGGTAAGTACTGGGAGGTGTTGACCTCCCAGAGATCTAGCGCATTGTGAAACGAATATAGACTCCCGCACTCTGACTGATACTGATAATACGCCTCTCCGACTAGACCTACCGTACTTACTTACTTCTTCTACTGCATTACAACTCAGAGGCAACATTTGTACTTTTGCCACCACCACGATTAGCTTCAGTTGCTAGTTACTTTGCAGCATTTAGTGTAAGCTTCACTGTATGCAACACTTGCTAGCATTAGTGTAAGCTTGACTGTACGTAACTCTTGCTAGCATTAGCGTAAGCTCTGCAGTACATACAGTATATGACTCTCACCTTAGCTTGTTGTGGGAAAACATTAGTGATATTAGACCCAAATGCAAAAGTAAAGCAGGAAATTCAGACATTCGAAGCTCATACAAACAAGAGACAAGAGGAAAATCATGACATAAAGTCAAAGTGTGTGTGTGTGTGTGTGTGTGTGTGTGTGTGACACGTGATGTTTCGAGTGCGTAGTATATCAGAAGCAACTGAAAATATTTGTGTCCTTGATAATGTATTTTATAAATGTGGACTCACTCAAAAAAATGTGTGTGTGTGTGTGTGTGTGTGTGTGCTCGTCTGACCTGTCAGCAGTTTGTCTCCAGGAGCAGGAGCGATACGGATGTACGGTGTTGTGAGTTGAGTTGCGATTATAGCAGCTGTCAATCAAATGCATGCAGAGAGACAGACAGACAGACAGAAAGAGAGACAGGCTGTAGCAGTGGTTTATAGTAAAGCAGAAATATTAGTAAGATGTTGCATCACGATGCATCTTCTCATGACCGTAAACGCCTCGTCGCCGTTTGATTGGCTGAGCAGCAGATTGAAACAGGACACACATTGTTCTTCTTTCCCATTCCAACCTGTGCTGCTGAGCCAATCAAACAACGATATGGAACAGGAAATGGACACCTTGCCACCTTCTGGAAACCCAAGACTACAGTTCTGCTGTTTAGTAGTTATTTAGTTCATATTTACAGTCAGAGAAGAACAACACCGTTGAGTTCATACAGAAACAGAGAGAGAGAAAACTATAGAGACAGCGGAGTTAAAGCAGCAGTTCATTGCAACCATCAGACATTAGTATTTATTAGACATTATGGGCTATATCTTGCATCACCCCTTAACCCTTATCCCTAAACTAATTTGCCATTTTTTACTATTTAAAAAAACCTTTTAAAATAGTTCAAATAGCAGATCTACAAACTCACGATGTGATGTCTCGATGTATATCGGCTAGTTGAACTATTTTAAAATGTTTTTCAAAATAGTAAAAAATGGCAAATTAGTTTAGGGATAAGGGATAAGGGTGGCGCAAGATGGAGCCCTATGAGTTGATATTCCTCCAAGTAACTTTAACCATGTGCATGAAACTGTGATATTATACACCTGCTGCTATTTTTATTTACTGTTGATGAGTGACCATGCAGGCCACAATCTGTCATCCACACAGACTGGAATACAAAACAACTCGCCCCTTTACCAACTCGCCTGAACCTAAACCTATTCCTAAACTTAACCCCAGTAAAACAATGCCTAAACCTAACCCTATTCCTAAACTTAACCCCAGTAAAACTATGCCTAACTTATTTATAACCTTATTCTCAGCAAAACAAAATAAAGAATACAAGAACCGCCGCACGGAGCTGTCTGCGTGAGGTCGCCGGTGGAAAAAAGTTGGGGCGAAATGGAATTGGGGCGACCGTACCTGTTACCCACCCACTCTGTCTGGACTTAAGTTACCATCTGCTCCAACCCATAACACTTCTTCAGGGCATCATTTGAAGTGTCAGAGGATGGCACCTACAGTATGTTCACACTTAACCTCAAATTCTGTTATTGTATGCCTATTTTCCCAAACTATGTGTGTATGTGTACGTGCGTGCAAATATTTATCTATTATCTAGATTTTTTTTCCTTTTTTTTTAAATCATTCAAACTGATTTAGGAACAATTTAAAGATGTGATTTTAACTCAAGATCCATAAAAATGGGTCCGTGACCGCATAATGTCTCCGACCCAGTATTTGTGAAGCACTGCCGTGGTTTCCACTGTGGAACAATTAAAGCCACCAGGAAACACAACTACTGTTGAAGGGATTGAAGCTTTAACACAATCAGGAGAACTTTATGAGCCTCATCTGTTTAACATTCACATCACCTCCCGCACCGCAAAGCATTGTGGGTACTTTGACTCAGGGCCAGCCCCTCTGGGACTTGATTGGCTGCTGCAGTGTGAATGACAAGCGCCGAGAGGCCAGACACAGCCAATCAGTATCTGTTGTTGTTAACGACCGACAAATAAAACCTGATTGAATCTGGAAACCAAACTAACTAATTACTGCGCCCGCATGTGTGTGTAGTGTGTGTGTGTGTGTGTGTGTGTGTGTGTGTGTGTGTGTGTGTGTGTGTGTGTGTGTGTGTGTGTGTGTGTGTGTGTGCGCGCGCGCGTGTGCGAGTGTGAGAGCTTGTGTGTGAGAGAGATTGTGCATGTACATCAGTATATGTTTAGTGTGCGTGCATGTTATGTGCAGCAGGGGAGTAAACAATGTTTGTGTGATTTTAGCGTTTAGCCGCTGATGCTAAACGACCCCCTGGAAACCCATAGCAGACTGTCATTAGCCTAGCGGTAGCCTGTAGCACACAGCCTGGAGTTAGCGCACAGCCAGTTAATGAAGAGAACATGACTGCAGTTCAGAGCCAGTTCTAAATAATTGTAATATAATTTTATAAGATGACATTACACTGAAATTAAATGAATAGAGAAGAGGAGATGAGTATAGGCTAGGTGAGAGGAATAGACAAGATGAGAGAAGAAGAGAAGAGAGGAGTAATCAAGGGGAGAGGAGAGAAGAGGAGAGAAGGGGAGAGGCGAGGAGTTCGGGCGAGGAGAGGAATACGGCACCATCTGTTCATTAGTTTGAACAGGTGTACATCGCTAAAACTTAGCCTAGCGCTTAGCTGGCTGGCTGGCTAGCTAGCTAGACACCATCTGTGCTCCATTATTTAGAATGGCTGCACTGCTGCTTGGCAGCTAGCCGCTAGTTTAGCCTCCGGGCTAGTAGCGCTCACCAGAGCCCAGATATCTGGCTGGCTTACAGCTCGATAGCCATTGTACTGTAGCTATTAGGTCACATGGTTCGAACTCGGTTCCAGTAGTGTGTCCTTGAGCAGGTCATTGTGTTTAGTGTTTATTGTTTATTCTTTCTTTGTTACCGTTTATATTTGTAGAAATAAATATGTGAGGAACCAAAATCTTTTTGGAACGAAAAAGCAAAGTAACACCTTCACCAAAGTATCCTTTTGCTTAAACATTAGAGTCCTCCATTGTCATAACGGTGTCTTTCTATGATCTGCTAGAACTGCGATTCCCAGAATTCGGTTTGTAACAAAACCACAGACGTACCGCTCCAAAACTCCAAAACGGTGATACAGGAGTGGCAGAGGATTATATCAGAAATAACGTATGTGGGCCTGGGCCGTGGCTCAGCGGTCCAGGCACCTTGGCCGGTAGTCTGAGTCTGGCAGTGTGCCGAGGGTTCGACTCCCATTCCCGACGGCCTTTACTGCATGTCACCCTCCCATCTCTCTCCCCCATTTCCTGTCATCCTACTGTCTGTCCCTCTATAATAAATATCAAAAAAAGGCGAAAGCCGCAAAAAAACCACAACGTATGTGGAGGTCGGGTGGTGCAATGGTGCCTGCCCACCATCGCCAAGGTGTAACGTGGTGCCTCCGGCTTTGGCGAGCATCTACAGAAGGGGTGCCGACACCTATTTGACTTGAGAGCTACTTTACAAATAACAAGATCTACCCACCGAAAAAACATATCCCAAAAAATATCACATTGCTGAAGATGTTTTACCCGATGGAGCTTTGGAATAGCGGCGTTGTCATTGACATAATTGACAAAAGTACTTGAAATGGATGGGAAATAGAGGAAGAAAATGGAATTGGTAGATTCTTTTTTAATATCACCTTGTAATGCTACTGACGTTTGTGTAAAACACTCTTGAAAACAAAGTATTGTTGCGCCCTACCTGGGCCCTCATCAAACCCTGTACACTCAAGAAAATGTCCCCGCTACCACCCTTAGACCTCCATATACTGTATGGAGCTGACCTGTTCTGACATTCCATATGTTGATCTGCGTGCCAGGTCGCTTCTCGCCCTCAGGTGTCTTACTGGTATTATGGGTTTGAGCTGACAGGCCATTTTGATGTCAATCAATCAAGTCACCTTAATTCAAGTGGCAGATGCCAAAATATTGTATATTTCTATGGGCATGTCACGTGGTCTACCTGCACAGCATTTGTGATCTACTTCTAACCGTATATTCCTACGCTACGGCCTTGGAGCACGGACTGTTGGTATAGGAAGGAATAGGACGAAGGCGCTATGTCCTCACTGGCAGAGTCAGTGAGTCAGGAGGATACAACAGCATTAACATGCATGTGTGTGTGGGGGGAGGAAGTCATTGGCATAATAATGACTAAATAAATAAATTGTCTCACCTTTTGTCGCTACTCGAACACAGTCCAGTTTAGTCTCCTGTTAGAGAATGAAAGGGGGAGAGAGAGAGAGAGAGAGAGAGAGAGGAGGGGGAGAGAGAGAGAGATACTGCCTTGACATTTAAAAACACTGATTAAAATTACTTTTACTTGAAATATCTCAGTGAGACAAGAACACAGACAGACAGACAGACAGACAGACAGACAGGTGTCTCACCCCGTTGGCTGTACTGACAGCCTGGTAATAAATACTGTAGCTTTTATGAGGTCGCAGAGGAACATTCCAGAACCCGCTGTATGTCCTGTTATCACCTGCACACACATGCACGCGCACGCACGCGCGCACACACACACACACACACACACACACACACACACACACACACACACACACACACACACACACACACACACACACACACACACACACACACACACACACACACACACACACACCACACACACACACACACACACACACACACACACACACACACACACACACACACAGTAAGTACACGCATCAATAAAAAAGACACACCAAATAATGTTATACTGTATGTTAAATGTTAACATAGACAGATTTATTATACACTACACTATACACTACTGGAACACAATACAATGCAATAAACTACATTACAGCACAATACTTACAGTAGTCTGTCTGTCTGTCTGAGTGGATTATTATGGCGACGACGATCTAAGATGGACGATCCAGTGCTGTGCTAACAACATAGCTAGCTAACCGGCTAACGTAAGTAGCATTATGGCTTGATCGATCGAATGCACTATAAAAGCGCAATTGCCATCAATCAACGGCAATGGTGGTAAGCGTTAGTATAACAATTAGGCTTCAATTGGCATTAATCAACGGCAATAGCGCTGAAAGTAATAATAATAATAATAATTACCTATGCAGAAAGGGGCGGGGTTGCGTATGTGACTCGGGGGAAGTTCGGCAGTGAAATAATAATGAGAGTTGAGGGACGAGGCGTTCTGGAAGTGAATCGGAACCGGATAACAACGCAAGATCTCTGCATTACCACGAGTCAACCTGCGGGGGCGCTCTTCTTCTACCACCACCTGGTACTTACTGTGGAGAGAGAGAGAGAGAGAGAGAGAGAGAGAGAGAGAGAGAGAGAGATAAGGGGGGACAAGGGGGGAGAGAGAGAGAGAGACAGATAGAAAGAGACAGAGAGAGGTCAGGCAATTTTCAGAAATTAGCTTGATTGATTGTATTCTTATTCATATTGATCATCTGCTGTCTGCAGAGGAGAGGAGAATACTGTGATGCTTGAATAAATAAAGGCTATAAATGAGGTAGACACCTAAACACACACACACACACACACACACACACACACACACACACACACACACACACACACACACACACACACACACACACAGTTCTCTCCATCAATCAGCAGTTTAATTATTCAACTCCAGAAAAAGGTCATCTCGTGTGCATGTATGTGTGTGTGTGCGTGCCTGTGTGTGTGCGCGCTCACACCTGCGTGTGCGCACAACAGTGCGCAAACTAGATGTTTTTAATATCAAACACACAAAGTCAAAATATGGTGAAACAGGATGTAACACTGTAGAGATAATTACCATAATTATGTGGAACGTACCACTAATTACACACCTACACACTCATTAACATGCAGAGCAGTTCACACTCATTTAAATAGCTCATTAGTAGTTCACACACACATGCACGCATGCACGCACACACACATGCACGCACGCACGCATGCACGCACGCACGCATGCACGCACGCATGCACACATGCACACACTGTCAGGATACCAGGAAGCCTGAACCCAAATGCAGAGTCTCAAGACAGTAGATTCAAAATAAACTTATTTATTAAAGCATGAGGCAGTGACAAACAAAACTCAGAAAGTCCAAAAAATGTCCAAATGCTCTAAATGCCAAAATGCTAAAACTTTAGAAGCACAATGCAAAGTACAGAGAACATAGTCCAAAGTCCAAAATCAAACCTTCACAGGATTGGAGCACAAAACAAGGAACCAGGAACAACGGAACATACAGGACTGCTCAGGGAAAAACAACATATGTACTGACAAAGAGTGTAAGCAAGGAGTCCAGTTATATAGGGAGGAGGTTAATGGCAAAGTGTTCACAGGTTTGTAATGGGAAGCACTGCTGGGCTGATGAGGGAGTGTGAGCAGGTGTGTGGCAAGGACTGAGGGTAGGAATGGAGAGTGGGAGTGGCTGACGGGGAGACATGGTCTGCAGACCGTGACACACACACAAAGCCACTGTAACTCACTAATGTACGTACATTAATACTTAATGTACACGTGTGTATACTGTCCCTCACTAATATGATTGTACTTAATGTACAATATGTGTATCCTGTCCCTCACTAATATACGTTTTACACGTACATAATGCATACCTGCACCTCCAATAGTGGAATTTGAAAAGTACAATCAGTGCTGTACTTGAGGTACCGGCTTGAGGTAGTAGCCGCAGTACTACACTGATACTTATTACTGCTACTCCTATTATTACTAATACTGATACTGATAGTAATGCTAGTACTACTTTTGTAGGCTCAATATGCCAGTTTGTCACATTCGATAGATAGTGTGATCTTTTGTGGCCAGATGTAGTTTTCTGGGGTCTAGTAGGACTATAGTAAATATTAAAAAAATAAATTGATATTAAATGTTGAAAAAGAATACATATTTAGTGTAGGACTATGTTCGAACGTCCCCGCGCCCCCCTGTAAAAATAGCTAAAATCGCTAAAATGAGTAAAACAAATAAATAATACTCATCTTTTACTTTCTCTAATAACAACGTAGAACATGAACCTTGGTTGCTAAAAACTAAAGTTGTCCTTTAACGAGAATCCTTCCATCGTTAACGATAGTAATGACACCCAATCCTCCACGCTCACGCACTGAACAAGCATGAAGCCTAGCTCCTTTCCACTTATTAACACTTGCATGCATGCACACATGCACGCACGTATGCACACACACACACAAACACACACAGGTACACGCATGCACACACAGGCACACAGGCACGCACAACACAAGTACACACACCTGCACGCATACGCACAGCATGAACTATCTCTGCGTAATTGTCCAATCACATTCAAAGCACAGCCTGCCACTTAAAACATAGAACGAGAGAGAGAGAGAGAGAGAGAGAGAGAGAGAGAAAGAGAAAGATGGAGGAAGTATTTACGGAAGAAAGGCAGGATGATAAATTGAGATTTGACAGAACGAACAAAACAAAGTCAGGCTTCAGTAGAGATATTCCATACAGTATAAACTGCATGCTGCATGTCTTGGCAGCTTGGCAGTCCTGTGTGTTCCCTATAATATTCCCTGCTTCTCTAAGTGTCTGTCTATTAGGTTGGAGCTGCATCCTGTGTACGCAATGAGGTGTGTCCTGCCTGTCTTCATTCTGGAGAGACCAGGTGTGGTGAGGTGTGTCCTGCCTGTCTTCATTCTGGAGAGACCAGGTGTGGTGAGGTGTGTCCTGCCTGTCTTCATTCTGGAGAGACCAGGTGTGGTGAGGTGTGTCCTGCCTGTCTTCATTCTGGAGAGACCAGGTGTGGTGAGGTGTGTCCTGCCTGTCTTCATTCTGGAGAGACTCGGTGTGGTGAGGTGTGTCCTGCCTGTCTTCATTCTGGAGAGACTCGGTGTGGTGAGGTGTGTCCTGCCTGTCTTCATTCTGGAGAGGTGAGGTGTGGTGAGGTGT
>NC_139712.1:35719807-35734807 GCF_964188405.1 Protomyctophum parallelum | reverse complement strand
TTCTCTGCATTTGAAACAGCAGTGTGTTTGGACCATAGCCTCGCGTAGTGATACTACATTTTTTCACGATTGTTAACAAACAAAATTCGAAAACAATTTGCACAACCTTCACTTCATGTACCTAATCGCTCGACACAATTTGCACTACATCACACTCCCTTTTCTGCATTACTCTGACTTTCCTTCGTTCTTCTGATGTCAATTAGACATCACCTTGTTGTCCAAACACTACACATAATGTTCAGTTGTTGCACACACTGCACATAAATCTCAAAGCATCAAACTACAACACACCTTGCTGTCCAAACACTACACACAATGTTCAGTTGTTGCACACACTTCTCACATCAAATCTCAAAGCATCAACCTACAACACACAAATAGTCAAATCTCTAAACATTCAGATCTGTTGAGCAATTTGCTATCAGGATAGGAATGCAGCATTTGAGAGCCTTGAACAATGGAGAACCTTGAAGAGATCGACAACCAGAGAAGGAGAGGGGTAAGAGTGAGAGGAGGACGAGGAGGAGGAGGTAGAGGAGTAGGTGGACAGAGAGGAGGAGGAGGAGGGAGAGGAGGACCAGGAGGGAGAGGAAGAGGAGGAAGAGGAGGAGGTAGAGGAGTAGGTGGACAGAGAGGAGGAGGAGGAGGGAGAGGAGGACAAGGAGGGAGAGGAAGAGGAGGAAGAGGAGGAGGAAGAGGAGTAGGTGGACAGAGAGGAGGAGGAGGAGGGAGAGGAGGACCAGGAGGGAGAGGAAGAGGAGGAAGAGGAGGAGGTAGAGGAGTAGGTGGACAGAGAGGAGGAGGAGGAGGGAGAGGAGGACCAGGAGGGAGAGGAAGAGGAGGAAGAGGAGGAGGTAGAGGAGTAGGTGGACAGAGAGGAGGAGGAGGCGGGAGAGGAGGACCAGGAGGGAGAGGAAGAGGAGGAAGAGGAGGAGGTAGAGGAGTAGGTGGACAGAGAGGAGGAGGAGGAGGGAGAGGAGGACCAGGAGGGAGAGGAAGAGGAGGAAGAGGAGGAGGTAGAGGAGTAGGTGGACAGAGAGGAGGAGGGGGGAGAGGAGGAGGGAGAGGAAGAGGAGGAAGAGGAGGAGGTAGAGGAGTAGGTGGACAGAGAGGAGGAGGAGGGAGAGGAGGAGGGAGAGGAAGAGGAGGAAGAGGAGGAGGTAGAGGAGTAGGTGGACAGAGAGGAGGAGGAGGAGGGAGAGGAGTAGGTGGACAGAGAGGAGGAGGAGGAGGAGGAGGGAGAGGAGGACAAGGAGGGAGAGGAAGAGGAAGATGAGGAAGAGTTTTCCTCTGGTGTGTTTCGCACTGGTTCTTATCAGTTCGTTCATGTATCTGATTGTTGGGGGAAAGACGTTTCCACTTTCCAGTAGCTTTGAGACTGATTCTCTCAATCTCTCAATACAGATTCTGCTAGCAGCAAAACCCAGTTCCTGTTTCAACAGAAAAGGATGTGGTGCCAGTCAGTGCTGTAGCCTAGGTTTTTTCCACACGGTATACCATAATTACTCTCTACGCGACATGCGCACGTATACTGTATAGGCCAGAGGTTCCCAAACTGTGGTGCGGTCTCGCCAATGGATGAAATAATTAGCAGACGGTACACCCTATTTATTTTTTTACTTCAGCCCCGTATACTACGTATATAGAGTATGACGGTATACTGCACCACTGGTGCCACTTCCCCCAGAGGCAAAAATATAGTTTCCTTTAATTTTAACCAAATGGGTTCCCAGATTGGACTGCTAACTGCTGCTCGCTTTGCAGTTTTCTGATCCGGTCAACAGCAGATGCACGACTCCAGGCGTGCGGGAAACAACAGCAGAAACAACAGCAGCACATGTGCTCCTCCTAAATGACTCTCCTCTGTCACAGGCAGGCGTCATCCTTTTAGGGCTTAAATCCCTAACGTTAGCACGTCTTAAAAAATACAAAAGAACTACACTGCACTATACACCAACCCGACTGGATCACCACCTTATCGTTCGTGGTGGGGTGGTTTGCGTCTCCATGAACCCTAGAGCTATGTCGGCAGGAGTAGGCTATGGTACACCTGGCAGGGTCACCCATCACCCAAGAGTGATTCCACTGGCCCTCCAGGTTGGGAAAAAAAGGCTATTACAGAAACCCGAAGCAGAGCAAATTCACCAAATCTGGGGAACGCTGTAGCCAGTCCTCACAACAGGAGAGACACCATGACGCACAGGGGGGGGGGGGGGCAAAGCCAACAGGACGCCCTCGGGCTGAATATACGCCACTGCTGGCCACTGGTGTTTTGGCCACTGCCCAAAAACACCATGAAGATCGGAAACGACCACCTGGAGGTGCACCGTTGAGAAAGAAAGGCTTGAGATCCGGCAGTCTTCCGGGTGCTTCAAAACGCCACTGAGCAACTTCTATTGAAATGAATAGCGGGGGGGCGGGGCAGTCGCTCCGGTCCTCCCTCTATCCTTTATAACTCTATGGTAATATCACTTATTTGCCGATATCTCATTTGGCTGACGAGTTGAAACATTTCTAAACCCAAAATCAGACATTTTCCTCCCCTTAAAGTTACTGCACTATACTTAGGGCAGTATAATATAACAGTATTCTAACTTATATTCTAATGAGCAGCAGACTAATCAATCGTGCAGCACTAGTTGGCTGTCCAATTCATTTTAGTTACTCTTACAGCATGTTTTAGTTTATGTTTTTCTCAATCTCAATTCTTGTGTAGGATTTTTTTTTAGATTCACATTTGAGCAAGAATCGTGCATATGGAACTTTTAGAATGATGTAGCTTTCAAGTATGACATTGACAAGTATGTCATAAATGACAAGTATGGTGTGCGGGCTCCATCCACTATATACTAAAGTTTCTTTAGCCCAGCACCCAGCCTGTCGATGTGCGTATTCTGCGTCCGCATAAATGTCAAGTATGTCATTTATTTCCCACCATGTTGCTGGGCATATGCTGTACGTAGCTTGAAAAAAGCTACAATTCATTTCACATCAGATGAACGGCGTTGCACATCAAATGAGTTTTGAGTGCAGCTCGTCGATCACATCAAAGAGAGGATTTTCTATCTCCAACCCTTAGCGTTTACACATACTCATGTTTCATTCAATCTCTGTGTCCAGTGTCCAGGGCTCTCAACTGATGGCTCATGCAGCACATCATAAGAACTTGTGCCATTATCAGCCAGGTGCCGATACATATATAAAAGGAACATGGAAATGCGTTCACCATGTCAGCCTGCCTCCACTATCTCTCATCATTTAAGACACTTCCCTGCCAGGGACCCATGCACCCATTGATTGAAAACCGTGCAATTACATGCTGTACTACAGATAAGACACCTGACAGTTTAAAAGGTGCCATGATTAGCACTTATATGAGAAGTAGAGGGTATAGGTCCTTTTAATCTGGAGAAAGAGAGTCCTGTGCTCGAAAACGTCACACAGACAATTCCGGTGCAATGAAAAGCATCTGTCGCATCGGAGCCACCGATGCGACAGATTTCATTTTGTTCTTCCTTATACTGTTCGGCGCTATCAGCACCTGCTGTCTTCATACAATTGGACTGGTCATGAGAACCGGAGGAGAGGGAAAAGTCGCACCCCATCCGATACGGACCTGGTGATAATTGGACGAAGTGGGACCATGGAAGACCTGACCTGGTTTATGACGGGCCGATTATAATTAAAATGTATTAGACCCTGTCCGACCGGGGTCTCTACACATGCACATGCACATGCACATGGACGCACGCGCACACACACACACACACACACACACACACACACACACACACACACACACACACACACACACACACACACACACACACACACACAGTATTTTAATATCTGTCTGTTGTATTTATAATTAAGAATAAATTGTCATGTCACACAGTGCAAACACACACACAGACAGACAGACAGACAGACATGCACTTTCTGTACCGTTGCTGATAGCTATTAAACTGGATTAGTGCAGTGTGTGTGTGTGTGTGTGTGTGTGTGTGTGTGTGTGTGTGTGTGTGTGTGTGTGTGTGTGCGCGTGCGTGCGTGCGTGCGTGCGTGCGTGCGTGCGCGTGCGTGCGTGCATGCGTGTGTGCGTGTGTGATTGACACCAGAGCTAGCATTTTAACAGGCTAATCCCTCCTTAATCCCAGCCGCTCCCAGCTAATAGCTAGCGTAACATAGCATCGCTAATGAGCTAAATCCTTCAATGAGGATTAAACAACAACATGGACATGACAACTGTTGACATGACAACTGTTGACATGACAACTGTTGAAATGACAACTGTTGACATGACAACTGTTGACATGACAACTGTTGACATGAGGACTGTTGCTGATGACACTGTATAACAAGTACGTGTCCCCATTGTCACGACCCAGTGAATTGAAAGATACGTTTTTCAAACTTTTAGACCATATCCGAAGTGATCATATGGTCATACTGTACTTAACAATGGATGCTAAAGCAATTTCTATTTTTGTGAATTTTTGAGGGGCGCCCTTCCTATACAGGTTTGTTTTTAGTTAAATGTTTGTTTTAAAAACGCCATTGACAATGAAGGGAAAATTTACGTCATCTTGTCCCTAACACAAACATTAAATGCCATTAACATGGCACCTAATCAATGTATGAGTTAGACTGAGTTAGAATGAGTTAGACTTTAAAGGACCACTTCACCACTTTTCAAACTATCTTCATATAATAGGTCCTCACTAATAATCATGATAAAATGGCGCAAATTTTGTGTCTCATAGGAGGGCTGTGGGCAGTTCAGAAACCGTCTTCCAGTGACATCATTGATGGGGAATACAAGCTAATAAAAACTGCAGGCTTTCTAGTCCTGAAAAGTTTCAATGCAAAAATGGAAGCCATCGTTCTCACGATAATGAAAATCTAAACATTTTTGTAAAGAAATCTTAAAAAAGAATCTCCCTAATGATGATGTCACTGGATACGGTTTCTAAACTGCCCACAGCCCTCCTATGAGACACAGACTGAGTAGAAAATAATCGTGCCATTTTATCATGATTATTAGTGAGGACCTATTTATTATATGAAGATAGGTTGAAAAGTGGTGAAGCGGACCTTTAATATATGTGACCAGTGCCAGTGATTTAATATACAAGGGGGACATGGTCATTTTTCAGTTCTTTACATATTATGAAACTGCACACTGTATCCTTTCATATGATGTATTGGTCATTGAAATTGGGGGGGAGATGAAGAAGATATGACCATTTGAAACTTGTTGAACCAGAAATGTCAAATTGGAGAATTCCCCCTTCAAAGATATCAGCAGTGATCTGTGACTTTAGGGGGCGCTGTTTTCCCTTCATTCCTCCCTTTAGTCAACAAGCAGTGTTGCCATGTCTGCTTATTATAATTAGTTGGCCTTGTTTCTAAAGAAAAAGAATGCATAGGCCTACTGTACCAATAAGTCTTCACAATTAGAGAATGTTGTTATAATTGATAGTTTGCCTGTTATCTCTCCTTTTTTAAATAGGCTACTGCATTTATTTGGCATTTTGTAGTATGAAAAAAGGGCAAAAACAGTGGCAGATAATTTAGGCTTATGTAAATGGTCCAGATGAGTACAAATAAGATAGCTATATTAGCCTGTTATTATTATTATTTGTCTGCAGAACCCCCATCTGAAAATAATGTATGCCAGGGACAAGATTGTTTTTTTTAAATGCTTGTAGATCGGCTATTTTCGCTTATTTTGGGCTTGTTTTCATATACCGGGTTGCTAATTTCTCAGAACCTGGCAACCCCGCAATAGCTTTTTTGCTACGTTTAGCATTATATTGATATCAATCCTGTAGCTAGAACAAGTACATATTGCGCTATATTACATATCGATGTGATCTGCGTTATTATCACCTTAATTTTCATGGCAGGTACATTCCAAAGTAACTAATAATAGCCACGTTATGGTGACATAATGTTACAATGTTTTCAATGTTTACGTTGTGTTCTTCTTCTGCTATTGGAAAAACGAAGCCATTTCAACATGTTCCATCTTTCTGATTCACCAGTGCCCCCATCTGGAACATTAGTTTTAGGAGGACCGAAAATGAACACACTTTTTACAAAATACGATGGTTAATACTTCTTTCTCTGCTATTTCTGTTAGCCAGTTAGTTCAAGACTAGTATTATCTTCAAAAACGATTGTGTACAAAAAGCGGGGATTTTAGCGGAATTTGCATACTTTAAGAGGAAAGCTCTATTTTCTGGTTAGCATTGGTTAATCCAATCGTTAAAACATTACACATAGTGACATGTTTAAGCAATTAGAACGACTTAATGACACTAAAACGACTTTCTGATGGAATAAAAACATTCTTTAACATTCCAACTGTGTTAATGTGGCTAAAAACGAAAACCACAAAAAAAAAAAAAAAGAATCTATTTTGTACTATAGTGAAGTTATGCTATTGCCGACTTGTGGTTCAAATCACTGGCACTGGTCTCATATTAGCGCCCCTCACTTCACATGGGTGTGATTTTTATATCAAAAGTCCACAAAAATGCAATTTGAATTGCTTACTTGCGCGCTCTGCTTGCGCAAGTAACAAGTCACTGATTCACTGAATAACTTATCGCCGTGGCGACGCACTAGTGACATCACTCTGAACACTTAAGTACATGCATAAAAGAGCCGACTGTGTTCTGACCGGTGAGCTCTTATAAACATAACATTTTTGTAAACACAATATACAAACAAACAGAAGGTCCATGAAGCCATGCTTTCCGACGGCTCAGCCGATAGCGGCTCTCATAGTTACCGAGACGACAGCTCTTGCAGCGGAGACGTAGAGGATAGCTCTCACAGCGGGGACGTAGAGGATAGCTCTCACAGCGGGGACGTAGAGGATAGCTCTCACAGCGGGGACAGAGAGGACAGCTCTCACAATGGCGGAGACAGGGAGGACAGCCCGGCCGATCGGCGCTCCTCGCACAGCGGCGACCGAGAGGTCAACGCCACACTAGACAAGCTTCTCCGCGACTTCCGCATCCTGAAGCGGGAGCGGCGCAAGCGGCAGCTGTACACCACCCACTGCCAGGACGAGATCCGCAAGCAGCAGCAGGAGGTGGACAAGCTGCGGCTGCGGCAGCGCGACCTCCAGCAGAGCCTCGCGGCGGCCGAGAGCGTGCAGGACGCGGAGCACGCCGAGCGCCTGGCCATCCTCCTGGAGATGGACGAGACGGAGGACGCCATCGAGCGGGAGCGGCGCCGCCAGTCCGAGCTGGACGGGGAGATCGCCGTTGCCCTGCGGACGCTGAAGAAGAAGGAGCACACCATGGCGCGGCAGAGCGGCCGCGCCGGCCTCAACCGCAAGCAGGTCCACAGCCTGGACTACCAGCTGGACGTGACGCGCACCTACCTGGACGAGCAGGTCACGCAGAACGTGCGCCTCCGCGACGAGCTGGACATCCTGCGCAAGGTGCGCGTCCACTTCCTGGGCCTGCGCGGCCGGCTGGAGGGGGAGCTGGAGCAGGTGCGCCGCGAGGTGATGGAGCTCACCGACCACACCAACGCCACGTACGAGGCCCGCGTGCGGGCGCAGCTGGAGGCCAAGACCCTGCAGAGGAAGGAGGCGCAGGAGCTGGCGCACGGCCACGCGCGCAGGAAGGAGGAGACGGTGGGCCTGGAGCTGGAGCGGCGCCGCGACGCGTTCGCCCGGACCAAGAACCGCTACCGGACCTCCCCGGACGACGAGGAGCGCGCCTGGGTGGGTGGGGGTGGCGACTCCATCGAGACACTGGAGGAGGTGTTTCTGAGGGTCAAGGCCGTGGTGGGCGAGCTCGACCTGGGGCCCGACCGCATGGTGTGGAGGTACATCCGCGGCGAGGAGATGAACGTCGAGCTCACCGTGTCCATCGGCGACCAGACGGACGAGGCGGAGGAGATCAAGACCCACTCGGTCCAGCTGGACGAGGCCACGAGCCTCATGACGAAGGAGGACCTGGCGGCCACGAAGCGCCACCTCAAACTGATGAAGGAGACGGCGGCCCGGCAGCTGGACCTGGACAAGAAGCTGAAGAACGTGGAGTTCATGCTGCACGCCACCGCGCCCACCATGGACCAGTTCCGGAACCTCAACGACAGCATCCTGAACACGGTGTCGCGGCGCGAGAAGAGGAAGATGGACGAGGAGCTGGGCAAAGACCTGAGGGTGAAGGATGAGCACCTCATGACCTACATGGACCTGGTGGAGAAGAAGACCGGCGACCTGCTCCACTGGGAGGCGGACCTGCTCGCCTGGAAGGCCAAGCGCTCTCAGAGCTGACCTGCTCACCTGCTCACCTGGCAGGCCTCTTTCGTCTAGTGCAATGGTCTCCCCTTAATTCTGAAAGTATACAAATTAACCCAAAGGTATTGCATATAATGTCAGAGTTGCAAAGCTGTAAGTGTCCATTTAGTTCCATGTGTACACTCTCAGAGTTACAGAGCTGTAAGTGTCCATTTGGTTCCATGTGTACACTCTCAGAGTTACAGAGCTGTAAGTGTCCATTTGGTTCCATGTGTACACTCTCAGAGTTACAGAGCTGTAAGCGTCCATTTGGTTCCATGTGTACACTCTCAGAGTTACAGAGCTGTAAGTGTCCATTTGGTTCCATGTGTACACTCTCAGAGTTACAGAGCTGTAAGTGTCCATTTGGTTCCATGTGTATACTCTCAGAGTTACAGAGCTGTAAGGGTCCATTTGGT
Organism: Protomyctophum parallelum; assembly: GCF_964188405.1. NCBI lineage: Eukaryota > Metazoa > Chordata > Actinopteri > Myctophiformes > Myctophidae > Protomyctophum > Protomyctophum parallelum. The sequence continues at coordinate 35,726,077 of NC_139712.1, read as the reverse complement.
TCCATGTGCACACTCTCAGAGTTACAGACCTGTAAGGGTCCATTTGGTTCCATGTGTACACTCTCAGAGTTACACAGTAAGAGAGAGTCCCTGCAATCCACTAGCGGTGCAACGTCACACTAAACTAATACATTTAACAATCCATAATCAATAATCTAAAAATAAATAATAATAATAATAAAATATAGCTGCAAACATTCAGAAGTCAGAGGTCTTCTACGAATGACTGTGAGCTTCAGTTCCTGAGGGGTTCTCATGGCCTTCTACCATATTGCTGAATTTGGTGGAAAACGACAGCCCAAAAACTGCTTAACATGGTGGAATCCGTATGGAAACAATAAGGGGTCTACCCCTAATAATACTACTAATAGTAATAATAATAATAATAATAATAATAATAATAATAATAATAATAATAGGGCTTGACCCCTAAAAAACATAACATAATAATTTATTAAATTATAAAGTATAAATAATAATACAAATAATAATATAATATAATATAATATAATATAATATAATATAATATAATATAATATAATATAATATAATATAATATGATATGATATGATATAATATGACATAACATAACATAACATAACATAACATAACATAACATAACATAACATAACATAACATAACATAACATAACATAACATAACATAACATAATATCCTATTTTGGGATGTCATTATAGGTTTTAAAGTTTTAATACATTCTCTCACTCAAAATATTTTAAAACAATATTATTTTTTTTTGCTTTAAGGTTTTTCAGTAATAGGCCTAATCAGAGTCTAATTGATAGAACAATAACAAGACAAGAATCCATAGATGGACGTCTTCAGCCCCAAAGAGTGTGAAGAGGCGAGATGAGGCATTCATAATAATACCCTGTATGGAGAGAGACCTCACAGTACTATGACAACGGGTACACTATTGCAGTGGTTCAAAAAGGACCCCCAAATTGAAAAGATAGGCCAGGGACCCCCCTAAGAGAAGTTGTTTATGGCTCTAGCAGTGATTCTCAACCAATTTAATTTCAAGGACCCACAGTTTGACATGCATTAGTCTATACGGACCCCCATTTAATAGCATTTATATCTCTGAGACCCCAATTTATATTGTAAAATCAATGTTAATTTAACTCTGAGAGTGTGCAAATGGCACTTGGTTGTGTTTGTACACTCTCAGAGTTACAGACCCATAAGGGTCCATTTGGTTCCAAACTATCCCTCCAAACTATCCCCGGACCCCACTTTGGGAGCCACAGCACTATTGTATAACTAAAGGAGCATACTGTAGGTTCCCATGACATCGCTCCCAGTCAATACCAGTGGTGGGAAAAGTACTCACACTTAAAATCTAATATCAATACTGCAATGTAGAAGTACTCAGTTACAAGTAAAAGTCAGGAATTCAAACTTTACTTAATTACAAACATTTTGGCATCAAAATGCACTTGAAGTACCAAAAGTAAAAGTACTCATTATGCAGAATGTCCCCCGTTTCTTTTGAAAATAACCGATTTATCGGCTATATGGCTGAAATGTATATAGGGCTGATATATGGTTGAAGTGGTTCATGTATGGGTTTTTTTTTATAATAAGTAAAAATCTACAAAATAACTAGTGACTAAAGTTTTCATATAATTGTAGTGGAGTAAAAGTACAAATTATGTGAATACGAGATGTAGTGGAGTAGAAGTAAAAGTATTGCAAAGTACAAACGTCTCAACAGTACTTAATTAAATGTACTTATTAACTTTCCACCACTGGTCAATACAATACAATAATACACATATTGCAAAAGATAGCTTGAAGCGCTTTTTGATATAAAAATACACAAAAGTTCAAAATAATCCCTTTTTTATATCCATTCTTAGGTATGCCCATAAAATGGGCATACCTAAGAATGGATATTAAAAAGTTTATAGTTTGAATTGCCTTGATGTCAGGCTCTGCAATTTGTGAACACTACTTTTAGTCTTCATAATCAGAAATGCCTGTATCATGTATTTAATCTAATTTCACCAATTATGTATTCCTCCACAATATGCTTTTGAACCCATGACATGTTGTGAATAGTCTATTCAATGCCTGAAGGCCATTTGACCTGCAGGTGAAATCGCTGGTACACAGAAGTCTAAAGCCTGATTTAGCCTGGTGCATGACAAAGATTCTTTATGGTAACTGGCCCCAAAGGGGACACGGCCAAGACGTGTGTGTGTGTGTGTGTGTGTGTGTTGTGTGTGTGTGTGTGTGTGTGTGTGTGTGTGTGTGTGTGTGTGTGTGTGCGTGCGTGCGTGCGTGCGTGCGTGAGTCTCAAGCTGCTATCGGCTCAATATCACAGGATGTTGTGAACCCATTAAACCTTCTGACAACACAGACGCACGCACTACATATTTCATAAGTGTCAATAGTTAATGAAGGTAAGAAAAACAGAATACAGAATTAATGCATATTTTAGATGAAAGCTTAAAGTATTCAAAATATCTTGAAAAAAGGATTTGTGATGAGTGAAGTGAAATTTGAAGAAAAATTGTATGAAATCATTTTACTTTGCAAAAACTATTCAGAATATTCTAACTGATGTTTTTTGAAATAACAGCTTTCAGAAAGTTTGAATAGAATAATGGACATTTGTTAATGAATAAAAAATACACCTTACACACATTCAGACACAAAGCACTCAGGGCTGTGTGTGTGTGTGTGTGTGTGTGTGTGTGTGTGTGTGTCCTGTGTGTGTGTGTGTGTGTGTGTGTCTGTGTGTGTGTGTGTGTGTGTGTGTGTGTGTGTGTGTGTGTTGTGTGTGTGTGTGTGTGTGTGCGTGCGGCGTGTGTCGCGCTGTACCTGACAGGGGCTCCTCTACTCTGAGCAGGTTCAGCAGAACAGTCACCGTTGACTCTGTCTGGTTCAGAGGAGACTCATGATCATACCTGGCATGAGAGGAGCTGAGGAGAGGAGAGGAGAGAGGTAGGAAGGAGAAGGAAGGAGGAGAGAGGACAGAGGGAGAGGAGAGGAGATGGAGAGCGGAGAGGAGAGAGAGGAGAGGAGAGGGAGAGGAGAGGAGAGGAGAAGGAGAGGAGAGGAGGTGGAGGAGAGGAGAGGAGAGGAGAGAGGAGAGGAGAGGAGAGAGAGAGAGAGAGAGAAGAGAAGAGGTAGAGAAGAGAAGACTGACAGAGAAGAGAAGAGAAGAGAAGAGAAGTAGAAGAGAGAGAAGAGAAGAGAAGAGGAAGAGAGAAGAGAGAGAGAGAAGAGAGAGAAGAGAAGAGAAGAGAGAGGAAGAGAAGAGAAGAGAAGAGAAGAGAAGAGAAGAGAAGAGAAGAGAAGAGAGAGAGAGAAGAGAAGAGAAGAGAGCTCTCAGTGACCTAGCACAACATGGTAGCTGGAACCCCAAAGGTCCACCCACCAGACCACCAGACTGCTTAGAGACCTGGGAGTCAGAGGCCAGAGCCAGTGCTTGCTTAATATAACAACAAGATATATTAGTGAACAAAAACCTGAACATGTGAACCATTAGGCTAAATAACAAATAGCGCACATGTCATTGGAATGATCGAGTTTGACGCACACAGCCCGTGACACACAAGCTGCTCTTTTTGCAAATAGCTGCATCTCCTCCTCTCCTTTCTGTCTGTCACTGTGGTGGTCTGTGACACCGTGACCAATGACCACGTTTATGATAGTCTAGATTGTCTCGCTGCAGTGGCTGGGCTGTCAAGTGTCAACCTAAACCTTAACGTAGCCTATATATGTGGCACTGGTGGTGGTGGGCTGGGGAGGTACCTATCTCCGACGGTCCCCACTTGCGCTGGCACGGCACATTTGGCGTTCGAGTCGACGTAACTCCAGAAAGCCATGGGCCTTCTGTAGATTAGGCTACAGTAGGCTACTCACGTTGGGAGACTTGACTCTCCAGCTGCAGCAGTCCACTCTGAACTAGCCTACTGATTATTTTATGATATTCTTACCAGATATCTTGGTCGTAAACTGTTGAATGACGGGCTGGTCCAAAGCCTTTGACGGTAGAGGCTCTTATTGTGAAGGAGTAGGTGGAGCCAGGGTACAGCCCCGTGAACACGTGGATCGTCTCATTGGCCAGTTTCACCACCTTGCCACTCTGATTGGACAGATCGAACTCTGTGTCGAAGGAGCTCAACGCTTTGTAGGAGATCTGACAAAATAAGAGACAGAAAATAATTAACACCTTATAATAATAATAATAATAATAATAATAAGAGTAATAATAATATGCATTGATTGATTGTTTGATTGATTGAATACGTTATTAGTCAGAAAAATCAAATTTGGGCACGGTTTCAACCCCAAACAAAGCCCCATTGACTTCCATTTTAGGGATGTCCCGATCACGTTACATCCAAAATCACAGACAATATAATCGAATCAGTCTAATATCATGATCCCGATCAGGGTTTTATTTTTGGCTCCCGATCCAATCATTTGAAAATGACGTGATCGGTAAGGTTGGGCGATATGCCAATTTCTTTCAGTGAGAACAGCTCACTGCAGGTCGCAAAAAAGCCAGATCTACAAGCTCTCAAGGCGCCGCGTCCTGCCTGTTTTTGCAGCTCTGTTCGCTACGCGTTGAGAGCTTGTAGATCCGTCTGTTTTTGCAGCACAACTGCGCAGCCAGGGTAACAAAATAAGAAATACGTTTAGATGAAGTGAAGTTGGAACGGACAAGCAGCTGCAAGCTAAGCTAACATCACAACCACTGGCTGGTGACAGTGTTAAGCATGTAGCCTGCCTGCCCTAGTAACTTCTCCTGGAGAAGTCTTGCCTCCCCGCACCGGCGTCGGAGGCTCAGAGGGGCGCCCACATGCTGCTGCTGATTCACAGGCTCTGAAGGCGCCGCGTCCTGCCTGTTTCTGCAGCACCGTTCGCTACGCGTTGAGAGCTTGTAGATCTGTCTATTTTGCAGCGCTGGTGTTAGCGTTAGCTTAGCGTGTAGCTACTGATTCAACACACTGAACTTCATCTATACCAACACTACCAGCCTGTTTTTCTCTTCTTTTTTTTCCCGACTTCACGGGTGGCGCATTGGGATTGTGATGAGACACGAGACAGCAGTGTGCATTCTGTTGTGACTGTATATTATTAAACTGCATGGGTCTGGACTCCGGAGCGTAAACAACATGTAGGCTACAGTACAGTAACAGTAGCCTTCCTCGGCTCGGCTCACAGTGAGCAACTGAGCATCACGGCTGCGGGGACTGGGAGTCGGGACTATACCATTATAACGGGAGGAGGGGATTTCCACACGGCCGCTGTTACTACCTTGCTGGCCCAAATTGATTCACATGTTGCGCACACTTTACAGGTTAAAAATCGGCCCGAGAAATCGCCTAATAAAAATATTCGGCGATTGGATTCGTATATTCGCGATTGACGATGTATTCGTATCGTCACCCAACCCTAGTGATCGGCCCTGATTTCCAATCACGTTATCAAATCGGGACAACCCTACTTCAAATACACAAATGAACGTGGCTGTGTGAATGTGTAAGTGGCTGTACTTCTGTGTATGTTAAATGTACGTGGCTGTGTGAATGTGTAAGTGGCTGTACTTCTGTGTATGTTAAATGTACGTGGCTGTGTGAATGTGTAAGTGGCTGTACTTCTGTGTATGTTAAATGTACGTGGCTGTGTGAATGTGTAAGTGGCTGTACTTCTGTGTATGTTAAATGTACGTGGCTGTGTGAATGTGTAAGTGGCTGTACTTCTGTGTATGTTAAATGTACGTGGCTGTGTGAATGTGTAAGTGGCTGTACTTCTGTGTATGTTAAATGTACGTGGCTGTGTGAATGTGTAAGTGGCTGTACTTCTGTGGGCAATAATGTTAGCACCGATGAACCCAGCAGTTTGCTTTTTATTTTCCTCACTTGTTTTAGTGCCCCAACTAAGTGGACTGACTTACAGCTTAAATTAAAGATCTGCTCTCCCATTACATACGGTCAATTTAAATCTTTGATTGTCTGCAACTGTTTTTAAACACGTATTAGATCACACAATGAGGAAATGTTGCTGTTCTGTTCTGTTTTGTTGTTTTTGTTTATTGCTTTGAAAATATTGTATTATGTTGTACTGTTTCTCGACGACACTGCAAATGAGAGAAACCTCAATGTCTCTCGAGAATAAAACAAGGTTTGAATGAATGAATTATTGTGTTATATTTGAGGGTCAAATCCCCTCCTATGCCCAGCTTTGTGTGTTTGTGTGTACCACATTTGTGATGATTTGATTGGCATGT
>NC_139712.1:35709807-35712307 GCF_964188405.1 Protomyctophum parallelum | reverse complement strand
GTTTACATATCTAATGCTGTCCATTTTCAACAAGAAGGCGAGTTCAACACATTCATTTAGAAGATAGTTTTAAAAGCAGCGGTTCAAACTGCAACAATGAATGTAGGCCTGTCCTGGTCATATACAGTACGTATACGCTTTTCGTAGCGTCTCTGCACCATTTCTCTTTTCTTGTGTGAGATGTGGTTTAAGTAAGGGATAATATCTGGCTAGGTGGTCATTGTCGGGAGATAATTCACTGACAGGGAGTTTAACCACCGAGGCAAAACATTGACCCAAAACTCAACAAAAAAAGTATTCCATAAGTTTGCGCTGGCTGCGTCTGGCCAGCTGCAGGGCTGGAGCACTGTCAGAAAACAAGGAAGTGCATTTGATCATTTCGGGTAATGCTTCTTCGTCTATTTCTCGCTCAAATGTTTTCAAAAACATTTTTGAGATCAATGTTTAGCTGTAAATGACATTGTGTGTCACTAGTGTGTGTGTGTGTGTGTGTGTGTGTGTGTGTGTGTGTGTGTTTACATGGCTGTCATGTTGGAAACAGCAGTAAATCAAGCGGGGCACAGCCGCGCAGCTGGTGCTCAGAGGGTTTGATTAGGCAGAGGTCTGTTATAGAGCGGAGCGGCCATTATCAACACATAACTCACCGCTGAATTCAGTGATTGACCAATCAGAATCAAGCATTCAACCAAGCCATGTGTAATAAAGCCTGTTAAAATATCATTCCAAACGGTTCAGGCTATACTGCAGGCAGCAGCAATAACAAAATGTGCCGTTGCCGCAGAATGCAAGGAAGGTACGATGACAACGTTTCCGATGCCAGTTAATTCAAAGATGTAATTGTTGAAACCTTCCTGCCTTACACCATGCAAGCTGTCTTGCTCCTGAGATGCACCAGACCAGCCTAAAGTTTTGGCTCGAGGCGTTGTGGAATCTCCTTTCAATAAATGATTATCGTCTGTCTGTCCACCGGCCGTGTTTGTTGTTCATAGTGCAGACTGTTGTACAGTACAGGTGCATGGATAATACTGTCCCTTCATTATGGATGGTAACTTACAGTACCCCCCCCCCCCCCTCTACCTAAATACCTAAATACCTAGATCAATAAAGGTCTAATCTAATGGATGTATCAAATATGTAATTCATTTAGGAATTGCATCAGTCTGCCTTGCACTGAATTCTTAACTACTGCAACACAGATTTACTTTTTAGAGGAAGCGTGCACGCATGCACAGTACACACGCAGGCAGGCAAGCAAGCATGCACACACACAAGGGCACGGGCGCATGCACACACACACACACACACACACACACACACACACACACACACACACACACACACATGGTCTCCGTCAGAGAACTGTGACCTTTAGAAAGAGAACACGGCCCCGGCTGATTGGAACTGATTTCTAACATGGTCACCTGACACGCACACACACACAGGCGCACGCACATACGTGCAGCTGGTGTTGATGAAGTGTATTGTCCTTAGTAAAGAGAATAAATTAGCTTCTGGAATACATGAACAAAATGTGAAGGTACTAGAGAGAGAGGAGAGGAGAGGAGAGGAGAGGAGAGGAGAGGAGAGGAGAGGAGAGGAGAGGAGAGGCTATAAAGGTTCCTGTGCTCTCTGTGTGTCATGGTCCATTAGTTTCAATTCAGCCATGATTAATACCTTTATTCTGACACACACACACACGCACGCACGCGCGCACGCACGCACGCACGCACGCACGCACGCACGCACACACACACACACACACACACACACACACACACACACACACACACACACACACACACACACACACACACACACACACACACACACACACACACACACACACACACACACACACACACACAGGTTTATGTGTTGTTCTATAGAACAAGGCAGAACAGGATACGATGCAGTGAAGTTTTACTGAAGCACAATGAAGACATCACCCTGTCTGTCTGTCTGTCGGTCTGTCTGTCTGTCGGTCTGTCTGTCTGTCTGTCTGTCAGTCTGTCGGTCTGTCTGTCTCGCACATACAGGGGATCAGAGGACACGGACAGGAAATTGCACGGCTCGTTCAACAGGCCAATCAGATTACAGCGGGTCTCGGCTCATTAGCATACAAATGACATTTCACAAACAGACTGGAAACAAGAAATAAATAAATAAATGAATCATACAAATATAGATTTCACATCTGAGGAAATTCCATCTGAAGGATGAAATGACAGAAAGTAAACTTAAAGACCAACTTTGTTTATTTTCTTTCCCCAGTCAAGGTTCATGTTTTATAGGTTGTTATTAGAGAAAACAAAAGATGAGTGTTGTTTTCTTTTCATTTGCTGTTTCTTTCATTTTAACGGGTCCATTTGGTTCCATTTGCACATGCACTCTCCGAGTTAAATTCGATTTTACGATATACATTGGGTTCCCAGAGATAGAAATGCCATTAAATGGGGTCAAACGTGCATGGGGTCCTTGAAATGAAACCTGGTTCAGAATC
>NC_139712.1:35682307-35702307 GCF_964188405.1 Protomyctophum parallelum | reverse complement strand
TTACACAGTATAGTCATGATCTAGTGACCCAGGAGAAGATGATGCATGTTTGTATTTAATAATCACTGTGAAAACCCAGGGGAGAGAGAGAGAGAGAGAGAGATTGTGTAATTGAGTTAATTCACTTGTTTGTGTTCTCTAGTCTAAAATTCCCTATACGATGCTGACACGCATGCACGCACCCATGCATACACACACACACACACACACACACACACACACACACACACCACACACACAAACACACAGTGCTGTAGGCCTATCCTGCAGGTGCGTGTGTGTGTGTGTGTGTGGGGGGGGGGCAGATGCAGTAATCAAGCTAACATGCATGTTAATGTGTTTATCATTAACGGCCTAATGAGCACAGCACCATCATCATGCTAATGACTTTACTATTAACCCCCTAATGTCCACAGTGCTAGCCTAGCCTAGCCTACAGTGCTATCCTAATGAGTTTACTAACCCCGTAATGGTGACAACATTGGCACCAAGGATGGTGATCACTGGCACACTGGCATGTGTGTGTTTGAGAGCATTTTTGATGAACTATTTAAAAACGTAGTCAAATAAATAAAGTCCCTCACATTTGTATGCAAATTACATCGTGTACATAATTCTAAATTCATTAAAACTCTGAACTCTGACTTTGGAGGGAGTCTGGGAGAGAATCGAGGTTATTTTTTTTAGTCTAATTATCATTATAACAATGTAAAACATGTAAAAGGTTATTGTAGCGCTGTCTGTTGCTACTGTGGTTAGCAACAGACTTGGTTAAACTTAACATAAATACTTAGTGACAAATAAAGTCAGCCCAGCCGTGCTGGGAACATCTGACCATCTGATTTCAGTTCAGTTGGTCTTCTCTTGCACTAGCTCTGCTCTCTGTGTGTGTCTTCAGTCTGTGTGGCCAAGCCCCGCCCACGCCCAACACTCTACTAAATAGAGATCAACCTCGTTAGTCACAATCACAAACACCTGCCATTCAAAAAACCCTGACACTGACTGCTCCCATGAGCCACTCCCCCCATCTCCACCTACAGCCGAGCCCAAATCAAACCCCACAGTTTAGCGGTCAGTGTTGCTACGACAACGCATGACAGCATGACGTGACCTCACAGCAGGAGATCCCTCTGTGGCCACTAAGATATCAGACTGGAACTCACCTATGCTTTCTATGGGATAGGCAGATCCCGGCAGGATCCACAAACAGCTGCATGACATGAGACTAAATAATTAGAGCGACAGAGAGAGAGAGAGAGAGAGAGAGAGAGAGAGAGAGAGAGTGTGTGTGCGTATGTGCGTCAATTTAACGACCAGAAATCAGCAGAGAGTGAGCGACGTTTGCGCTACTGTATGCCGAATTGAAAACGTCTGGGTTTCCGAGGCTACTAAGATATATCGACTCTTAGCCCCGAGCTCCGCCTGGAGTCAGCATGAACTACACTGCACAACAACTAAACTACGGTATACAAAAAGAATGAAGGCTGGACTGTTAAATGCGGATGGACAGGCGGATGGATGGTGGCTCAAAATGTGCATCATGCCTTTGGACTAGTGAATGAGCGCATGGAGAGTTGTGTGGCGTTGTGTAGTCGTGTTGTGTCGTGTGTATACTTTATGAGGTGTATAGTGTTGTGGTGCTGTGTACATGAGGTGTTTGTGTGACCGTTGAAAGTGTGTCAACAGGAGGGTTGAGGTTTACTTATAATAAAAATGGGGTCAGGGCGAGGCCTTTGTTGTTTTTGCATGAAGCTGGAATTAATATTCATCTCGTTAGATGGATCAGTGTTAAAGGGTAAGACCACTTTTTTGAGGTTTGGGTTGTGTAGTTACTTTGCCATGATGCAACTCCAAATGTGGACAAGAAATAAAAAATAACTGCTCCAGTGATTAGAAATTGATAATTCAAAATATGCTCCTCATTGACTTACATTGTAGCTAAAACAGCTCTCAAAGTCACTCTTTTAGTACGTAAACAAACACAAACAAAGTTGATTCAGACAATATAGAGCATCACCAAAACGCATGTGGTTTTATTTTTTCATAAAAATGTTATCTTCCTGTTGATTTGTCCATTTTATTGGGAAGAAAACCCGGACTGGATCCGTGGATCCGGATCCAGATCTTCAAATAGTAAAATCAACAGGAATCTAACATTTTTATGAAAAAATAAAACCACATGAGTTTTGGTGATGCTCTATATTGTCTGAATCAACTTAGTTTGTGTTTGTTTACGTACTAAAAGAGTGACTTTGAGAGCTGTTTTAGCTACAATGTAAGTCAATGAGGAGCATATTTTGAATTATCAATTTCTAATCACTGGAGCAGTATTTTTTTATTTCTTGTCCACATTTGGAGTTGCATCATGGCAAAGTAACTACACAACCCAAACCTCAAAAAATTTGGTCTTACCCTTTAACGAAGGTATGAGGTAATCTGGACGAAACATTCACAGAGATTAGAAGAGCTGCAGTGTTATATTACATTTTATATTACATTTTATTGTACCTTTTTTTTTACTAGTAAAACTAGCAATAGAGGGTATGCGCATGCATGAAGTGAAAGGGACATCGAGTGGCAAATCCAGTGGCAAAGTGACAGGCAAAGTGAGCTTAACCTGGTTTAATGTCGTTTAATGCAATTAGATATGACTTTTCTGTTTGGATGTATGGGCTGTCAAGGCCAGAAAGTATTGTTTTTAGCCACTCAGTAGGCATTCCTGCATAACTTCCTGGTTTGATAATGACGTCACGCGCATATACCCTCTACCACCATCATGTAAAAATACAAAATAAAAGTCCTGCATTCAAGTTTCACTTGTGTAAATGTGCAAACGCATTGCACTGTATATACATCACGATTGTGTCATCATGCAGCATGGTCTATTTTTACAGTCATAGTAAAAAACAGTATGCATTAATGTGTTCATCACTTTAATGTTAAAGTATCAACAAATGCTGTCCACAGATAGCTCCTTTAAGAATTTGAATTACTGCACTCCCCCTCCTATCCACAAGCGTGCACATAACCAACAACACATACACCCAAAGCCACCCCCTCCACACACACACACACACACACACACACACACACACAAAGACACACATGTACGCGCGCACACACACACACACACACGCACACACTCACACACATACACGCACACACACAACCCCTTGCGACAGCAACACCAGTCAATCAGGCTTCAATTAGACTAATCACTAGATAACGAGGACAACAATTAGTGTGTGAGCTTCCTGCTCAGCACAATTCACTTCAAGGAGATTCACTATAACAATGTCACACAAAAATGAGAAAGAACAGCACCGCCAAACAGACTCAATTCACGCCACCTGCACGAGGTGGCACAAGAGATGCTCTCGGAGGACTTGTCCACAAGAGATGCTCTCGGAGGACTTGTCCACAAGCGCATGGCTGGAGGACTTGTCCACAAGCGCATGGCTGGCGGCACCCTGGAAACCCGGAATTGGGAGTCAGCCGAGCCATCGCAGGAAAAGATCTACCACCACGCTGGGAAATACACTTCGCTGAACCACCTGCGTACTGGGTTCGGTCGCTTCCAAGTCAACTATGAAGAAAAGTGGGGCCTGACGCAGAAAGCGCAGCACTTGAGTGTGGCGAGCCCGAGCAGACTGCAGAACACATATTCACCATCTGTCCCCTCTGTATGGACCACCTTCGGAGACCGGCCTCTTCCAAGTGGGACCAGAGACAAGGGCGATAGCGTCCAAATCCATAAGCATCCAATTAGCTCCATAGCCAATCATATCCATAGCCTCTAGCCATATCGATAGCATCCAATTATTTCCCCATAGCATTGCAGAAAGTCAGACAGACAGACAGACAGACAGACAGACAGACAGACCTACCAGCACATTTGGTCCTGGCATTGAGAGGTGGCCCGGGGTTTCCCGTTCCTCCCTCCAGGGGTCTGGTCAACAGAACACTGATGTAGTATTCAGTATCTGGGTCCAGATGACCGATCTTCAGCTGAGATTTATCCACTGGCGTGGTGTCTATCAACATGCCTGACGATGTCCGATACTCCACCTGTACAATGATCACAAAATATTATTATTAACGTGAGATTTATAATATTACGAATACAGTATATTGAACAACACACACGCACGCACGCACGCACGCACACACTCGCACATGCACACACACACACACACACACACAGTCACACACACACTCTTATACCTCTTTCTCCTTGATGGGTCCGTCTCCATTGATGGAGTTAGCGTTGAGTTCGATCCACAGGTAGGTGGCACCAACAGCAACCAGTTGTGGAGGAGCGATGGGGGAGGGGGGCTCTGAACACAAAAACAACAACAACAACAATGAGTGTACAGTAATTATTGCGTCGTGACCGTCCGTCACGCCTCGTGACACGCTGCATATATGACTTCATCAAACCCTGTACACTCAAGACACGCTCCATATATGGCTAGTACATACTGTAATTCATTCCATATGTTGATCTGAGCCCCCATGCCAAAGCGCCAGCACTCGCCCAGCAGTCTGCCGTCACCCAGACGGATGCGTGCACGAGAGCTCGCCCTTTAGGGCTCTCATCATCATCTATCTATCCAAATGTCTAAATGTCTAAATGTGTGTGTGTCAGAAACACTTCCGTAGCGCCAATCGCACCAATCACTCCCACTTTTCACACAGGCATTGACCATAATAATATGGAGGTCTTAATGAAGCCCTTTTGTAATTTTACACAATATTGATTAATAATTAATTTATTAGTGCATTAAAATTACCCATCCACTTACCCATCCATGAGAAAATGCAAAAATCTAATATCTTTCTCACAGAAAACGTCTGAGCTACAGTCACAACACTTGGAGGGGAGGTTCATAATAATTATTAAAATTAATGTAATAAATAATTACATCAGTCGGCCTCATGGTGGCGCTATAACAGCCCACTTTACATTTTGCCTTATAACTCTTGAACCATAGGTCGATTTTCACTTTCCCCTGATTCCTTGGGTCATGACGCATCTCCCCAAATAAGCCACGCCCATTTGGGTCAGGATAGATTTTCCGCCATTTTGAATTTTCTTCCAATCACACTTTTTGCTCTTCCACCTACAGCTTTTGTGCAAATCTCACAAAAATCTAATCTACAAGCTCATAACATCACAGGTTGCAAAAGCCATGAGTTTTCTCAAGCCAGAGCTCAGAATTGTGCACATTTTGGACGCAAATGCACCTAAAACTTCATCTGTGCGACTCACAAAATACATGCACCATAGTTTCTGTGGTGCATGTCAAACTGGGGGGCCTTCATACTTTTCAAATGGGGGTCTGTGGGCTAATAAGTGTAAATGTTGCGGTCCTTGCCATGAACATATTTCCCTGCCATGCATTTGTACGAATACTTTCATGTTATAGTGCTGTTTGTATTCATTAAAAAAAACATGAATATAATATACAAGTCAAAATGAACGACAATTAAAGATATTTATGGGGGGGGGGCAATATCTCACAACGGGTAAGGACTAGTATATATAATTAGACTGGGCACCGGCCTCCTCAGGACCAATACAAGTAAGGAAATGAATGTCCCACCCAGTAGCTATTGTCAGCGCACCTGTTGTACCTGTCTGTCTGTGTCCCTTTTATAAGGAATTAATTAAGCAATATTACACGAGAGGGGGTGGTTTAACGTCATTAATGCACGCCTGTGATGCTACAGGAACGAGCCAGTTAAAACTAACCCTTAAAACTAAGAAAATCTCTGAAAAAACTTTTTTTTTTAATGACGGATGTAGTCACTACGACCACAAATGTCCCAAGAAACTAGCGAGTTTGCTACACTCTGGGAAAACAGAGCAGCTGAATTCTTTGTTTTGATTAGGTGTGGAGTGATGCTCGTTTGAACCACGGTTAGAAGGCTGTTTCAACCAATCAGATTGCTTCCTCGAAACGACCTGTTAATTATAATTCCTGAAGTTCAGCGGATCGTAGCAGACCTGGATTCCATTACCCACAATCCCCTGTGGAGCTGATCTAATTCTCCTTGACCCACTTCATCCACCCATCCACCCATACACCCTTCCACCTATCCACCTATCCACCTATCCACCCATCCACCCTTCCACCTATCCATCTATCCACCCATACACCCTTCCACCTATCCATCTATCCACCCATCCACCCTTCCATCTATCCACCCATACACCCTTCCACCTATCCACCTATCCACCCATCCACCCTTCCACCTATCCATCTATCCACCCATACACCCTTCCACCTATCCACCTATCCACCTATCCACCCATCCACCCTTCCATCAATCCATCTATCCACCCATACACCCTTCCACCTATCCATCTATCCACCCATCCACCCTTCCACCTATCCATCTATCCACCCATACACCCTTCCACCTATCCAGCCCTCCATCCATCCATCCATCCATCCAGCCCTCCAGCCCTGTCTGTCTGTCTGTCTGTCTGTCCGTCCGTCCGTCCGACATATCTCTCTCTCTCTCTCTCTCTCTCTCTCTCTCTCTCAATTTCAAATCAATTCAATTCAATTCAATTCAACTCTCTCTCTCTCTCTCTCTCTCTCTCTCTCTCTCTCTCTCTATGTCACTCTCTCTCTCAGGGGATCAATAAAGGTTTATCTTTCTCTGTTTCTTTCTTTTGCGCCTGGAAGAGCTTCAATTATCCTTAAACACACACACACGCGCACACACACACACACACACACACACACACACACTGTTTGATTGACAGTTCAATCAAGAGTTTACGTAAGTGCCGGGGATTGTGGGATATCTGTAAGGTCAGGTGGCCGACGACAACTGATCTGTGTGTGTGTGTGTGTGTGTGTGTGTGTGTGTGTGTGTGTGTGTGTGTGTGTGTGTGTGTATGTGTGTGTGTGTGTGTGTGTGTGTGTGTGTCCATCCATGTTGTTTGCTGAAACAGAGACATCAGACAAGCCATTGATCCGCCTATTACACACACACACACACACACACACACACACACACACGTGTCACCTCTATCAGGGTATTGATCTAAACTATAATGACACCAACATCTGAAGAAAAAAACAAAGACAAGATTCTCCTCTCCTCTCCTCTCCTCTCCTCTCCTCTCCCCTTCCCTCCCCACCCACAGAGTATATGGACCAATCAGAATACAGTATACTCACGTTTGACAGTGAGCTCGGCGTAGGAGGACACGCCCACACCGTGCTCTGATTGGGCGAGACATCGATAGCGACCGGAGTCTCCCTTCGTCGTGTTTTCAACGTCAAAACTGGCAACGTAGCGTCGAGAGTTCACCGCCTTGGTCTCTCTGACAAACGCTTGGCGACCCCCAATACCCTGAAATACAATAGTAATAATATATGTGTAATACATTTACACCCCAATACCCTGAAATATTGATCATATATTTAATACATTCACACCCCCAATACCCTGAAATATTAATCATATATTTAATAGATTTACACAGTACACCTCCACTATCCTGAAATACAATATACATTTACACTCCCAATACCCTGAAATACAATATTAGAGGGGAAAATAAGTATTGCACGCCTCAACCTTTCACTTCAACTTTCCAGTTTTCAGTCTAGTAAATTATTTCCAATGATGCTATGAAATTCTTACCAGGCATTGGAATTAACTCTAGAAATCCACGAAAGTAAAGGAAACCACAAAAGTGCATTGTCCGTGGAATCTGTGCAAAACAGCATCAGGTGGTTTATCCAATTCAGGACGGGAACGACTTTTGGTGTTTAAAGCATCATGTTATGCTTTAGCTATTGAAAAATAGAAGATCTACAAGTTCATAGCGCGACACTGAGTGCCGCGCTACGAGCTTGTAGATTAGACTATTTTTGAAAAATCGTGAAAATGTGGTGCAAAGCTTTGAATATATATTCTTTCAGAGCGAATGTTTTTAAAACAACATATTTTTAGATGGGGGTCGGCGGCCGATATACATATATTTTTGGGGGTCCTTGACATCAAAATGTTTGAGCACCACTGACATAGAAACATGGGCTTTTCAGAAAACTGTCAGGATTTAGAAGGCCTTTGTAGAATCGTCCTCAGGTCTAAATGGGTTATTGAAAATTGAAAAACATCTCCTGGTATAGGTAAAATGAAAGTGCTCCCTCAAGACATTCACAACCTGAGAGGCAATGCACTCCACCTTGGCGGTGGAGTGCATTGCCTATTGTTTTCTCTCTCGCTGCCTCCAAGTGTTTCTTGGAGATCTTTCAGAAATGGTCTTTCAGAGTAGTGGTCCTTGGTTTACTGGAATATCCACAATACGCCTGTGACCAGTTCCATTTTGATGCTGAGCCAACAGTCAGGTTGCGAATGTTTTCAGAGAGCTCTCACCTGCTTTTACTGATCATGAGATGCTTCTCGTGTGACAGCTTGGTAAAATAGAATAAATATAATTTATATACCCTGTACATTTACGACAACCCAGCTGATGTTGATTTGCACTGATATAACTACTTATATAACTACAGGTCCACTGGGAACATCAACGTTAAAATTGACAGTTTTCTATTTTTCTTTTTTTTCATTCCACAATTATTCATGGAGCTTAATTTTTGTGATTGCATGCAGGGGCGCAATAACCGCAGGGACGCAGGGGACGAATCCCCTGCCAGCGTCACATTGGTCCCCCCCAGATGAGTTAGGGGGTCCCCCCCTGTATCCCCCCTGGCTCCAAAGTTATCTTAGGAGTAATACTTTTGAAATCCTGCGTTCATAAACGTGATATATTTTGAAGCATATATTTGATCCACCCCTGTTTAAATCCCAAAATGGTTTGGCCCGTTCTACTGTTTTCGGAAGTTGGGAGTTGTTACACCGCCATCAGTGACCCAATGTGCTTTGCACTCTATAATGATTCTAATAATACAGGAACAGGATTCAATAGGTCGCCACTTTTGGTGTCACGCACCACTTTTGGTAAGACGATCAGTAGATGAATTTACTTTATCCTTTTCATGTCAAGGACCCCCAAATGGACACGTATTAGCCTGCGGACCCCCCCATTTGAAGAGAAGAGAAGGACCCCCATAAGAGAAGATTTATACAGCACGGACGGACCTTATTTTAATGCCATTTCTAGCTGTGGGACTCTTGATGTTAATTTAAAAAACTGAGAGCGTCCACATGACATGCCACAAACTATCATGTAGTTGAGATCGACGCCACTATTAAGCACAACTGTCAACACCAGGTAAGGTTTTCTTTCCTCTCGAGTTGCATGGGTTTAACACTAACTACATGTTGATGTTAAAACATCCTCTCCTGAAAACTTCCCAGGTGTTGTACATTTTATATAGGATATAGGCTAACTTACAGATCAGATGGTCAGTGAGTTTTGACCTGTTCGAGGCGCTGCTGATAATGTGGTTAAACTTTTACGTTTTGAGACAAATGGGGAGGAGGAGGAATCACAGCCAGGTAATTCATAATAATAATAATAATAACTGTGCCAAAACGCAGTTTTGTATGTACATTGAGTCACTGGAACAACCTCTCTGTAGTCCGACCCCAAACCCTAACCATAACCCCACGTTTTTGTGGTTAGACCCCCCATCCCCCCCTCCTCTAGGGTGGTGGGGGGGACGGATCAGTTCGGTCAGTCTTGCGCCTCTGATTGCATGTATGTTAACAAGGTCACATTTTCTGTTTATAGGGCATATCAGTGGTGGCCATTTATTTAAATGCATTCTGGGTGTTAATGAGGTTTATGATAATGAGGTGGATAATTACCTGTATGTTAATGAGGTAAGGTAGTTTACTGCATGTTTATGAGGTAAGGTAGTTTACTACATTCTAATGAGGTTTATGATAATGAGGTGGATAATTACCTGTATGTTAATGAGGTACGGTAGTTTACTGCATGTTTATGAGGTAAGGTAGTTTACTACATTCTAATGAGGTTTATAATAATGAGTTGGATAATTATCTGTGTTAATGAGGTGGATAATTACCTGCATGCTAATGAGGTTTATGATAATGAGGTGGATAATTACCTGAAGTCAGAGGTGAATGTGGTTTTGAGGTTGTCCGTTGACCGTACAGTGGAACATAATGAGGTTTATGATAATGAGGTGGATAATTACCTGCATGTTAATGAGGTTTATGATGAGGTGGATAATTACCTGAAGCCAGAGGTGAATGTGGTTTTGAGGTCGTCCGTTGACCGTACAGTGGAACATAATGAGGTTTATGATAATGAGGTGGATAATTACCTGCATGTTAATGAGGTTTATGATAATGAGGTGGATAATTACCTGTATGTTAATGAGGTAAGTTAGTTTACTGCATGTTAATGAGGTTTATGATAATGAGGTGGACTGAAGTCAGAGGTGAATGTAGTTTTGAGGTCGTCCGTTGACCGTACAGTGGAACATAATGAGGTTTATGATAATGAGGTGGATAATTACCTGAAGTCAGAGGTGAATGTAGTTTTGAGGTCGTCCGTTGACCGTACAGTGGAACATAATGAGGTTTATGATAATGAGGTGGATAATTACCTGCATGTTAATGAGGTTTATGATGAGGTGGATAATTACCTGAAGCCAGAGGTGAATGTGGTTTTGAGGTCGTCCGTTGACCGTACAGTGGAACGTGGCCGTCTGTCTGGAGTTCACCTCCACGCCTTTGATGTGCAGGAAGTGAGGCGTGTTCACTAGAAAAACACAATTACATTACAATATTAACAAAATGAAAATGGTGTCAATAGGCTACAATGATTTTATATTCACTAGAAAAACACAATTATTACATCACAATAATAACAATGATGTCAATACAATGATTTTATATTCACTAGAAAAACACAATTACATTACAAAATGAATAGGACTGATAAAACAACGATTACACTATCACGTTAATATCAATGCAATATATGTGTAATGATTTGAGTGAGGTGTGTTCATTACAAAAACACAACATTGCATCATTTCAATCAGCTATCTTCAGCACGCAACACGTTGTATGACGAAGGATAAATAAGGTTTTCACTGTGGGAGTGTTTTGTTGGCCCGAGTACACACACTCACACAGCGCTCCTCGATGCAAAATAACAAGCTATTGGAAGCAATTTTTCGGTGGAAACAACATGTTTACCTCAGTGTTTTGGGTAGGGACATGTTCTGTGCCTGGCTGTGGCTGTCTGTGTGGATCAGGACCAGCGCGTCTGGTGTGCGCGCACACACTGCGCGTGTATGCGCCCCCAGAGATCGTGCACGTTAATTTGGTGTCGGATTTGCTTATTATATTGTGCTTTAGCATGCAGGGACAGATTGGTGTTTTTTTCCGTTACACATTAAGGCCTGTGCAATGATAACATATCAATTGAATATTCCACTATGATCAAACATATCCTCTGATCCAAGCTGGACTACTTTGTTGATGCTGTGAACAACAACTTCACATGCATCTGAAGAGCAGCGAGAAAAGAAAGTAGCCATGCCCAAACAGCTCAAATTACACACCAACTACAGACTATGTGCTCCGCACATACACGCGTACACGTGCAGATGTGCACACACAAACAGTTTCCTAGACCCCATGTCTACAATGAGGAATGTCGCAGAAATTGAACTATAGGACGTCAGAACTGGAAATAATGCCATAACTCGCAGATTGTGACAGTTGGCTGTCACTGGGAGAGATCTGCTTACATCCAAATAGCATATGACCTGGACCTTCAGGTATCCAAGCTCTCCTCATATATGTATAATGTATAATATGTATTAAACAAGTGATTATTAACTCTCCGTCTACCGAGCAATCTTCGTTCCTACTCTCACCTATATGGTCATGAAGTGTGGGACATGACTGGAAGAGTCAGGTCGCAAATACAAGCGGCTGAAATGAGTTTTCTTCAACGGGTGGCTGGCATCTCCATTAGAGAGAGGGTGAGAAGTTCAGTCACATGAGAGAGACTCGGAGTAGAGTCGCTGCTTCTTCGCCTGGAAAGGAGCCAGCTTAGGTGGTACGGGCATCTGGTTAGGACGAAACACTCACTGGCCATGGAACATCTCGGGATCACCTAGGAGGAAGTCGCTAATGTTGCTCTGGAGAGGGAAGTCTGGAGCTCTCTGGTGGAGCTGTTGCCCCCGCGACTCGACTATGGATAAGCGGTGGAAGATGGATATCAGTTGGCAGAGATTGCAAAACCAGCATCTATGCAATGTGAAATCCTCTCCTCTCCTCTCCTCTCCTCTCCTCTCCTCTCCTCTCCTCTCCTCTCCTCTCCTCTCCTCTCCTCTCCTCTCCTCTCCTCTCCTCTCCCCTCCCCTCCCCTCCCCTCTCCTCCCCTCCCCTCTCTGAGGGGATTTACAATATTATAGGATGTTCTATTATCTCCAGCTCCAGGGAGATGAATCACTACACCAACAGTGTAACCTGTCTCATGATCCCTTGAGCCAGGAAGCGTGTGTGTGTATGTGTGTGTGTGTGTGTGTGTGTGTGTGTGTGTGTGTGTGTGTGTGTGTGTGTGTGTGTGTGACATATCATGTAACAAAACCAAAACATTCTGGGTCAAAAACGGATGGATGGATGGATGGATGGAGAGATGGATGGAGAGATGGATGGATGGATGGATGGATGGAGAGATGGATGGACATCAAAGCTAATGAAATGCAATTTGTTTTAACGAGTTCCTTGTTTACAACACAGTGGGTTTTATAATTAATTCCGATTGGCTAATGAGCTTAGAGTACTTAATTGCATAGCAAGGGTCAAGTTCACACTCTAAGTGTGTTTGTGTGTGTGTGTGTGTGTGTGTGTGTGTGTGTGTGTGTGTGTGTGTGTGTGTGTGTGTGTGTGCGCGCGTGCGCGTGTGTGCGTGTGTGTGTGGTACTTACTACATTCGTGTCCTTGGACTGCGATGTCTTTGATGGCCAGAAGACCCCTTTGTCCTGTTGAGACCACCTCTAACACCAACTGAACGCATGCACGCACACACGCACCACACACACACACACACACACACACACACACACACACACACACACACACACACACACACACACACACACACACACACACACACACACACACACAGTTTAAGAGTGTGAACTTGTCATCAAGTATGTGTCCAACGAACAACACTATTAAAAGGAAAATAAACACTTGGGTCAAAAGGAACAGGGGACAATAATGAAGAGTTGAGACGAAGTCCATACTAATTATCCATCATTTATAAATTATGGATAAGGTGTCAGGACAGATGGGAATTTGGGGGGGAAGGGTCAGGATAGATCATGAACTTAAATGGTTCTTCTTTGTCTATTTTATTAGTGAGATTGGTGAGACAACTCTTGGTCATTGTGTAGCTTTTGTGGCCGATAGTGTCAAGTTAAATCCAGCTCAACTGTGTTCATGTTATTTGTTGCTATATTATTTTGTATGTATTTTCTTGCTTTTGTAGCTGATGTGAAAGAATGAAGCTGCAGCCATCTCAACCATGCGATAGCATTTGAAAGCTATCACAAAAGCCACATGTGTCGCCTCATTGTATAGCTTCGCATCGCGTCGCTAGCTTCCAACTGAAAACTGTGGCTTTGACGCAGCATGTATGACATGTATAAGACACACCCTTGGCCTTGTGTCCAAATCCTGGCCTCTGCCCAGTGTGTGCTGCCCATGTCAGGAGTCCTGCCCTGTTCACCCTTTTTTCCCCTGAAGTGACTCTTCCTTCGCCCAATATGTACTTCCCGTCATTCTGCTCAAAATCTCTCCATTCCACTACCAAAAAAAACTGTTTTTCGGTCGCCTCGTACTGATATTTAATGTATCAAATTCTTATGTGTAACTTGGTCTCGTTAAAAAAGGGAAATCTCGGGTGCAGTATTTATTCATTCATTCATTCAAGTTTTATTTATTCTAGAAATCTAGAGTAATTAAAGTAATTTTCAGTGTCGTCGAGTAATACAATAATTATCATATAAAAAACATCACTACATCAGAAGATCAGGAAAAGGAAAACAAAAGGTATACATATGAATTACATAGGTTACAAATAGAAGCTAAGACAAATTTCAAACCAGTTACATAGTATAGTAACTGGCCATAACATTTGCCAGGTGCTTGAAAAGCTCGGTAAGCCTGGAATAGATTACCACGCACCACTACTGACTGAACGTGAAGACAACTTCGGTGGCGACTTTAGTGGTGTCCTAGTCACGATTGGCTGCCTGCTAGCGACCTTACTAGCAACCTAGTCATGATTCACTGCCTCCTAAGCTAACAGAAACTAATGTTATGAGCTAGCTGGAACTAGAGGACAACCATAACAAAACACAGTGCGTGAACCAGCAAAAGAAGGTCGGAAACGAAGGAAAACGGGCGCTACAAGGGCTTGTTGCACCTGGCAGTTATATGACTGAGAGTCATTTATGTTTTCATTGTTGTTGCAAACTCAGCATAACCGTCCAGAAGGAGGCGGAACCAAGGCGGATCAAGGTGGAAGAAACCTGCTGATTGGTCAGTAAGGGATGACTCAGAATTAATTTTCACAAAGTGGTCCATTGGACTCTAGTATTTAGGGGACTTTCTTCTTTTGTGAGGTTGCCAGATCATTGGCTCCGTTGTGTGTCTGCAACCTGCTCAAGCTCAGTTTTTTGGACATTTCCCCATATTGTAAGATAGGGTTATGGTCTGTTTTGCCTCTGCGAGGTCTTTTTAGGTTTTTGGCCAAAGCCTCATTCTGTTCCAGCTCCTTCAAAGACACAATACTCATTCATACCTGAACAATAGTGCGTGTGTGCGTGCATGCGATAGGGAGAGAGAGAGGGGGGGGGGGGGGGGATTGAGAGAGAGAGAGGGAGGGAGCAGTGACTCAACAAAGAGTGTAGGAAATTGTGTCATCTGTGTGTGTGTGTGTGTGTGTGTGTGTGTGTGTGTGTGTGTGTGTGTGTGTGTGTGTGTGTGTGTGTGTGTGTGTGTGTGTGTGTGTGACCTGCAGACTTCAACATTCTGTCTTATCACAGAAACTGGCAACAAACACTTCCTGTCGAAGCCCAGGGTTTACAGGAAGTGCCACCCTCCTCATACATCATACACGCACACGCACGCACGTGCACGCACGCACGCACTCCTACACAGTAGGAGTAACAGACGTTAATTAATGAACATTTTCACAATCACAGTCATTGAATAATAAAATGTCACAGCAATAACAATGTCCTGTTGATACAAGAGACTGAGGTGCGTGCGTGCGTGCATGCGTGCATGCATGCGTGCGTGAATGCGTGCGTGCATGCGGGCACACCAGTCGATATGTCATCAGCTTGTGAAGTCAGGCAGGTCATACATGCACACACACACACACACACACACACACACACACACAGTTGACCTGAGGGGGTGCGGGCAAAACATTTGATCTGGGATGTAATTGGCTTTTTGAAAAATAGAGGGAGAAAGAGAGAGAGAGAGAGAGAATTCTGTTTTCTCTTAACATTAATATGTCCACTAGCTCGATACTTTATACTTTTACTCCACTACATCTCATATACTGTACAAATATTGTACAGTAAAATATTGTACAGTAAATATTGTAATATAGTGCTACTGCACTATATTTTTTGAAAACGTGTAGATTTAGATTATTATCAAAACATGCATTGACCACTTAAACCCAATTTGTTTTGCAAATTTTAGATCTGCTGTTTCTTATTTTCTTTGACATTTGACTTTCACTTTGATGTCACTGTTTTCACTGTTTTGCCTGTTTTCATTGCAGCTCAAAAGGCTTCCAAACCCCAGAGAAAACACAGAAAATCCACTGAATGTTCAAAGTTCAGGTTGTTTTGTGTAATTGAGGTCATAAAACCTAAAAGAAAAAAATGACGTGAAACCTTGAACAAAATGGAAATGAAAAGTATTTCTTCCACCAGTGCTATAGGAAGCCTTCCACAGCATGGCCACTGCCCACCAGCAGTAGTGACCTCCAGTCTCTAGACCACAACACCACTCAGACAGTCTCAGGGGGGTAGCTACCCTTCTCCCTAGGACAGACCCCACACATGCATGCATGGCAGGGGAAACCATGCAAGGCAGCAATTGCCCATCAGGAGCAATTAGGGGTTTAGGGCATTGCGATAAGAACACATCTGGACCTCCCGGTAACAAAGTGCAAAGGTTTGGTTGTAGGCTACACAAGAGCAAAGAGAGTTTGTTGTAGGCAACGGAACCCCAAAACAATCCCCATTGTTTTTGCCTCTGGGGGCACCACTTTTTTGTAGGATACACAAGAACACACCTCAGGCAACTTCTGTATATTCACTTGGACAAAGTCATTAAATCATATCTATGCGCCCAATTGTCAAATGATTGCTATTTTTTAAAGTTATCTGCGTTCCACATATTGTTAATTCGGTTATCAATTATGAGTTGATTAAATGCTTGAGGTTGAAACGGAAGTGTCGAGCGTGCCCCCAGAAATGGGACGCCTCTTTTACAGTAGTTGCGTGTGTGCACAGCACACTAAATATAATTATGTGATCTTGTGTACTTGGAGGTCAGATATTTTTGGAGTAGCTCTAGCAGATAGGAAATAGGAACAAGTAGGAAATGAAGCATCCATGCATACATGCATTTTTTGGAGAACTCTTGGACAGCTATATCACAGCTTTCCAAAATAGCCACTGTGAGGAAAGAGTGGGAGATAAGAGGAAGAATCTTCTACATGCAGCTGCTAAATATTCTCCAATAGAGTATTGTGAATAGTGAATAGTGTCATTGTGCCGTGCTTTATCTGTCTTTGTAGCTCATATCTGCCACTAAACATACTGTGGCGCGCGTTATGAGTCTTTGGCACCAGTACAGTGCCGCATCTGTTACAAACCACAAGGTTAATGTCCCCTCCGATCCACAAGGAGACTCCACAATGGCCCAGGAGGTACCTGTGGCATGCAGTGCCTCTCTGCCTCCCTCTCACTTCCTCCCGATAAGACTCCCCATAAAGCAGGCCTGCATCCTCACTTCTCCCTTTGTCTCCCCTTTGCTGTATGTTGCCAATGTTTGCCCAGCATGCGTCTTTTGAACTTGTGTCAATGTAAGTTACTTCCAGTGATGTGGATTATATTGAATAATGGATGAATTTCATTTTAATTTGATCTCCCTGGTGGGAGATAGAATGCGACACAGAAGGGGAAGTGTCACAGGTTGTTTAAGTTTATATGTGACAGAGAAATAAATGTGACGCAACTTTTGGATCTCTGGAGTGATTGAGTATTTGTATTAACAAGAAGACACGCGACGTGAGTGAATATCAAACAATAGACTGCAACACCACCCCGACCAACAGTGACTTTATTTGTTTGTTAAGAAAGGCCACAATGTCACGGTGAGCAGGAGAAAGAACCCAAATGCAGAGCAGAGTAGTTTCAAACACTGGTTTATTAAATAAAGCAGGTTAGCTACAACACAAGGCAGCAAGCACAAGCAAACTTAAAAACAAAAAACTTAAAAACAAAACAAAAAACCTTACAGACACGAAATTCCAGGTACAGGATAATCACATTAAACATCAGGAAAGGTTGCGCACCGGACAACGGTTTATGTTCCAACAGTTTGTGTGTGCAATGAGTCCAGTCTTTATAGGAGGTGGGTTGATTGGGGAAATGTTCTCAGGTGTGAAAAGGGGCATGGCACTGCTGGGCTGGGGATGGAGTGGGAACAGGTGTGTGACAATGACTGAGGGTAGGAATGGAGAGTGGGAGTGGCTGACAGGGAGATATGGTATGCAGACCATGACAGTACCTCCCTCTTAAGGGACAGCTTCCAGACGTCCCACCATGCTGGCCCGGAACACAGAGCAGGGTGGGCGGAGGGGGTCAGGAGGGAGACTGAAGCAGAGACTGGGGGCTGAGACGATGTCGAGATGC
The DNA here is from genome assembly GCF_964188405.1 of Protomyctophum parallelum. NCBI lineage: Eukaryota > Metazoa > Chordata > Actinopteri > Myctophiformes > Myctophidae > Protomyctophum > Protomyctophum parallelum. The sequence continues at coordinate 35,684,365 of NC_139712.1, read as the reverse complement.
CATCTGGTGGACGGCCTGATGGCCGGGACGAGGCAGAGGACACGCAGTCTGGAGGACGGCCGGTGAGCCGGGACGAGGCGAAGGACCTTGGAGGTGACGCCGGGGATGCCTCAGACAGAGGCGGAGCTGTAGACACAGGAGGCAGGGCTGCAGGCGGAACCGTAGTCTCAGGAGAGGAGGATGCTGCACACCCTGGAGAGGAGGATGCTGCACACCCAGGAGAGGAGGATGCTGCACACCCAGGAGAGGAGGATGCTGCACACCCTGGAGAGGAGGATGCTGCACACCCAGGAGAGGAGGATGCTGCACACCCAGGAGAGGAGGATGCTGCACACCCAGGAGAGGAGGATGCTGCACACCCAGGAGAGGAGGATGCTGCACACCCAGGAGAGGAGGATGCTGCACACCCAGGAGAGGAGGATGCTGCACACCCTGGACATGGAGAACCATCGCCCGCAACTGGCAGCTGGAGGAAGCAGCTGAGCAGAAAGCCCAAGACCAGAGCTTCCAAGACCATGGGCTGACATAGATCACCATGGGAGATGACTGACCAGGGCTCTGGCAGGTCAGCCGATAGGGCTGTTGACGGTGCAGAGGGCGCAGGCAGGACATCAATGGAGACCGCTGGTTGGAAGGGCTCATGGGTGCTGGGCAACGCTGTGCTGGGCAGGCTGGGCAACAGAGAGCCAGGCGGTCTGGGCAGCGGAGAGCCGGGCGGAGGGCCGTGCAGGCTGGGCGGAGGGCCGGGCAGGCTGGGCGGCGGAGAGCCGGGCAGCGGAGAGCCGGGCAGACTGGGCAGCGGAGAGCCAGGCAGGCTGGGCAGCGGAGAGCTGGGCAGACTGGGCAGCAGAGAGCTGGGCAGCGGAGAGCTGGGCAGGCTGGGCAGCGGAGAGCCAGGCAGGCTGGGCAGCGGAGAGCCAGGCAGGCTGGGTGGCGGTGAGCTGGGCAGGCTGGGAGGCAGAGAACCAGGCAGGCTGGGTGAGGAAGTGGGCCTAAGAGCAGGGGAGGCTAATGGGACTGCCTCCTGAGGAGGCAGCCGGGGAAAAATGGCTCCCCGACTCTCCCATCTGAAAAAGCCCATATACTGAGCAAACTTCCGATCCCGCCTCCAATACTTTGCCAGTTGTTCAAGGAACTGGGGATCCTCATAAAAGACATTCCTTGTCACTCCAAAGTCTCCATATGAAAAGGGCAAAACAGCCATGTTGGAAGGCCTCAGCAGCTCGTTCAAAACAGGGAAAAATACTAAGAAAACTAAAAAAACTAAACTCTGTCTGCTGGGTTCAAAATGGTGGGAACATACTGTCACGGTGAGCAGGAGATAGAACCCAAATGCAGAGAAGAGTTGTTTCAAACACTGGTTTATTAAATAAAGCAGGTTAGCTACAACACAAGGCAGCAAGCACAAGCAAACTCAGGGAAGCCCTTTGGCCAAACTTTTCAAAAGTAAAGGGCAAAAATCAAAAAAGGCAAAACAAGGCAAAACAAGGCAAAACACATAAGTCCAAAAACCTTACAGACACGAAATTCCAGGTACAGGATAATCACAGGAAACATCAGGAAAGGTTGCGCACCGGACAACGGTTTATGTTCCCACAGTTTGTGTGTGCAATGAGTCCAGTCTTTATAGGAGGTGGGTTGATTGGGGAAATGTTCTCAGGTGTGAAAAGGGGCATGGCACTGCTGGGCTGGGGATGGAGTGGGAACAGGTGTGTGACAATGACTGAGGGTAGGAATGGAGAGTGGGAGTGGCTGACAGGGAGATATGGTATGCAGACCATGACACACGATACCAATCATCATATGAAGCCAAATGTCCATCTCTTTTCATTATCCGGCAAAATAAACTGGATATTGATTGAAAAATCCATGTTTCCTGGTGGTTTGTGGCTCCAGTTTGAACTTTAAAACCTGACAGCATCAGTACGAATGTGAACGGTACTCGTCCCTAGTATTAACACTTACAGCGCTTTAGTTTACCATTGTCAAAATATAGCTTCACTGCGGAGTTTTTCACTATCCTTTCAAGAATCACCCGGTCTTGATTGTAACTCCATT
>NC_139712.1:35669807-35677307 GCF_964188405.1 Protomyctophum parallelum | reverse complement strand
CTTGGGTTCACCCTTTTTAGCAGACCTTGTATTGTACTGTACGTCCCTGTGCTTGTCCATGATAATAAAGTATATTCAATCAATCAATTTAATGTATTTTAGCATAGGGATACAATTCAGGTTACCGATTCTTATACATCTAAAGAGACACAGACAGACAGACAGACAGACAGACAGACAGACAGACAGACAGCATACACGAGGGACAAAGATGCAAAGTTCATCATAATAATGAAAATATTATATATAATTTACACTTCACAGAAACGGAGACGAGGGGAGCCAAAGGACCCTAATAATATAATGCAAAAGGGCAAAAAAATCACACCCGTGTGAACAGAGTGGTGCAACTCCCCTCTCCCCCCCCCCCCCCCTCCTCTCTCTCTCTCTCATTAGCAGGCAACAGTACAGCACTATATCTCTCTCTGTTTCTGGCACAACAGCGCCCCTACTGGTACTAATAGTCATACTCGTGCTCATTAACGTCACATAGGCGGGTGAACCAACACATAGGCGGACACGCGGACACAGACATTGCTGTTCCTTGGAGTGGTTGGAAAAACAAAAAACAAAACACCCATTGTCCCTCATTTTGTGGCAATCTGCTAAATATTTTGCTGACAACCTTGAACATTTGGCTTTCTCAATAAGTTTGCCTGGAATAGAGTCAAAATGCAATGTATTGGCAACAAAGTTACAATATCCATTGGAGCCCCAACCCTATAGTATGCGTCATGATTTGATATAGTTTGTATTATGGGGAAGTTGAACTTACTACCCTGACATCTGGACTCTCTCTCTCTCTCTCTCTCTCTCTCCCTCTCTCCCTCTCTCCCTCTCCCTCTCCTCTCTCTCTCTCTCTCTCTCTCTCTCTCTCTCTCTCTCTCTCTCTCTCTCTCTCTCTCTCTCTCTCTCTCTCTCTCATTACAGTGGTTTGTAGTTTGTCACACAGCAGAAAGTCACTGTGTGACCTCCAGCTCTCTTTGACGGCGGAGAAGTGCATTGTGGGAGTTCTCACGCAGAGACACATGAAAGAGTGGAGATGGGGGAGTGGTTTTGTGTGTGTGTGTGTGTGTGTGTGTGTGTGTGTGTGTGTGTGTGTGTGTGTGTGTGTGTGTGTGTTTGTGTGTTTGTGTGTTGTGTGTGTGTGTGTGTGTGTGTGTGTGTGTGTGTGTGTGTGTGTGTGTGTGTGTGTGTGACGTGTGTGTGTGTGTGTGTGTGTGTGTGTGTGTGTGTGTGTGTTTACGCCTGGCAGAGAGCTGATAACAGACCTATTAGAAATATTAACACACCCTGAAACCCACAGGAATACTGCCTGTCTCTCTCTTGCTCTGTCTCTCTGTCTCTCTCTTGCTCTGTCTCTCTCTGTCTCTCTCTTGCTCTGTCTCTCTCTGTCTCTCTCTGTCTCTCTCTTGCTCTGTCTCTCTGTCTCTCTCTTGCTCTGTCTCTCTCTGTCTCTCTCTTGCTCTGTCTCTCTCTTGCTCTGTCTCTCTCTGTCTCTCTCTGTCTCTCTCTTGCTCTGTCTCTCTGTCTCTCTCTCTGTCTCTCTCTGTCTCTCTCTTGCTCTGTCTCTCTCTGTCTCTCTCTTGCTCTGTCTCTCTCTGTCTGTCTCTCTCTGTCTCTCTGTCTCTCTCTGTCTCTCTCTTGCTCTGTCTCTCTCTGTCTCTCTCTTGCTCTGTCTCTCTCTGTCTCTCTCTTGCTCTGTCTCTCTCTGTCTCTCTCTGTCTCTCTCTGTCTCTCTCTTGCTCTGTATCTCTCTGTCTCTCTCTGTCTCTCTCTGTCTCTCTCTTGCTCTGTCTCTCTCTGTCTCTCTCTTGCTCTGTCTCTCTCTGTCTCTCTCTGTCTCTCTCTTGCTCTGTCTCTCTCTCTCTCTCTCTCTCTCTCTCTCTCTCTCTCGTGCGCGCGCGTGTGAGAGTGTGTGCTGGGAGCACGGGTGGTAGGTTGTGAGTGAATGCGTGAGTGAGAGGCCTGAAACTCTTGGATTCTACTGTTTCTGTGTGGCTTTTTCTGTTGTTTTTCGCATGAGCAGGTAAGGTTATCCTTTTCTTTATTTTCGCTGGATTGTGAAGTTATTCGGCTGTTTGGCGTGACTTGGGAAGAGGCTTGGGGGGGGAGATGGCGTCCCATGGGACGCCGTCTCTGTCCATTAAGCATGGAGTTCGGCTGGTACCGCAGCCTTTTGTTACGGTGGAAGAGGTTTTGTTGGCTGTCGGAGAACTGATTGAGCACGTTAACCTTGAATATGCATCGCGCATGAATAAAGGTGTTATCGTGTTTGTTAAAGAGGAAAGATATGTGCATCAACTTGTTGCGAGCGGTGTGTTCATACGTGACCTGTTTGTACAGGTTTCCCCGCTGTATGCACCCTCTACGAGAGTTATAGTTTCAGGTGTACCGCCGTTTATCCCAAACGAGCTGTTAGAGCAAGAACTCAAACGCTTTGGCAAGTTTTCCAGCCCACTCAAGGCTGTAAGTCTCGGGTGTAAAGACGCGAAGCTAAAGCATGTTCACTCGCTTCGCAGACAGGCATACATGTTCCTCGATTCTCCTACGCAGGAGTTGGAGGTGTCATTCAAAGTGAAATATGACAATAGTCACTATATGGTCTATGCTAATGGTGGCAACATGAGATGTTTTGAGTGCGGGATGTTTGGACATAAGCGTCTTGCGTGTCCGCAAAAACAAAGTGCCGAGGCTGCAGCAGAAGGGCAGTCTGTAGCCAGGGCACCGAGGGCTAGGGTTAGGCTGAGGGCCCCGCCCCTTGATAATGACGATGATGATAGCGCAGCAGATGAGCAGCAAGTGATAGAACAGAATGGTGTTGTTAGCGCGACAGACGAGCAGCCAGCGATAGAACAGATTGATGAGACAAAAGGATCAGCAGATGAGGCTGAAGTTGTGAGTCAGACTTCACAGTTGATATACTCGCAAACTGAAGCAGACGTGGCTGATGTTGGCGTTGACGTAGGTGCCTCTACAAGCTCCGCGGGGGAGGGGCCGTCAATGCCTAGTAGTAGCCCAAGTGACACAGTGACAGGTGGAGGTAACACCTCCCTGTCTAACAGTCAGCAGAACAGTGACCCAGTGACAGGTGGAGGTAACACCCCCCTGTTTAACAGTCAGCAGAACAGTGAGATGGAAGAAGAGGAGTATGTTGAACTTGAAAGTGAGCTAGAAAGTGAAGCTGAAAATGAAACCAAGGGGGTGAGGCAAAACGAGGCTTACTCCTTGCATGAAATAAATGATTTTCTGAATGAGACTTTTGGGAAATCTGTCAAAGTAAAGGACTATTTTCCTAATATAGGGAAGTTTATAAGGAGTGTCAATGTTTTACAGAAAACAGTTGGGACTGACTTATTGGACGAAAGGAAGAGGTTTCGATTGAGGAAGTTTGTAACTTCTTTGAAAAAGGCAGAGGAAGCACCCAGTAAGAGGGCAGGAAGGAGGGCTGCTGCCCTAAAAAAAAAGAAGTAAATAATGATGATTATGCACCACAAGGGGTCTTGCTCACTCTCGAGCTGGTTTATACTGATCTCTATTTTTCTGCACTCTTTTTTTCTGATGGGGGGGCTTAAGATAGGTTCTTTGAATATGAATGGAGGGAGGGACAGGCATAAGAGGGCTCTAATAGCAGAGGTAGTAGAGCAGAAGAGAATTGATGTGCTTTTTTTGCAAGAGACTCACAGCGATGAGGATAATGAAGTAGACTGGGGCCTGTTTTGGAAGGGCTCCTTTTTTCTAAGCCATGGCAGCAATGTCAGTGGAGGCGTTGCAGTTCTCTTCTCAGATAAGTTAAATGTGAATATTTTGTCTAAAGAAGAGCTTGTAAAGGGGAGGGTGGCAGTGGTCAGAGCAGAAGTTGAGGGGTGTGTGTTCTGCTTTGTTAATGTTTATGCCCCTAACCAAGGCTCAGAGAGAATATCTCTTTTTAATAAATTAAAAGACGAGCTGGCCTCGAACCAGGACCTCAAAATTGTTTCAGGTGACTGGAATTGTACAACAGACTTTACTCTTGATCGTATGAGCGAGGAGCCGCACTTACAGTCATCTGTCAGTCTAAAAAATACAATTAGTCATCTAGAATTAATAGATGCTTGGAGACTGAAGCATGATAAAGCAAGGCAGTACACATGGATTAAGGTAGTGGATAACAGGGTGAGTGCAGCTAGACTGGACAGGATATATGTATCAGAAGGGCTCAGAGGTCAGCTGACTAGCAGTTGCATTAGTCCAGTGGGGTTCAGTGATCACCATCTAACCTCTGTATGTCTGAGTCTTTCTTCTGGAGAGAGAGTTAGCAGTTACTGGCATTTCAACACAAAACTCCTGCAGGACACAACCTTTTGTCAGAATTTTAAAACTTTTTGGTCAATCTGGACTCAGAGAAAAAGTGATTTTGAGTCACTGAGCATGTGGTGGGAAATGGGGAAAGCACAGATCCGTGTTTTTTGCCAGCAGTATACATCATACACAACAACTAACACTAGGGAAGTGATGGAAAGGCTGGAGACTGAAATAAAGAACATTGAAAGGGGACTACACTCCGACACAAGCTCCGGCGATGAGTCTTTGCTCCAGGAAAAAAGACTGGAGCTTAACTCCTTTATGAGGGAGAGAGTGAAGGGAGCTCTCGTTAGAGCTCGCTATATGTCAATTAAGGACATGGATGCTCCAAGTGCGTTCTTTTTTAACTTGGAGAAGAAGAAGGCAAAGGGGAGGCAGATGTCCTGTCTAAGACTGCCAGATGGCAGGATTTCTACGGACTCTGGTGAGATGAGGAGATGCGCTGTGGATTTCTACACAGCTCTATTCGGAGCGGAGCCATGTGAAGAGCAATGCCAGTCAGAACTCTTGGAAGGTCTGGTCAAACTCACGCGCAGGGAGAGAGCTGACTTGGATAGAAACCTGTCGTACGAAGAACTGACCACAGCAGTAGGGCAGCTAACTGCGGGTCGAGCACCAGGGGTAGATGGGCTGCCTATTGAGCTCTACAAGGCTTTTTGGGAATGCATGGGACATGATTTCCATGGAGTAATGATGGAATGCTACCAGAACGGCTCGCTTCCACCCTCATGCAGGAGAGCAGTTCTCTCGCTTCTCCCCAAAAAGGGAGACCTAGCCCTCCTGAAGAACTGGAGACCCGTAGCCTTACTGTGCTCGGATTATAAAGTGCTCTCCAGGGCGCTTTCCAACAGACTGAAGGACCATCTAGGTGTACTAATACAACCGGACCAAACTTATTGTGTGCCAGAAAGAACTATCATGGACAATTTGTTTTTAATTAGGGATGTGTTGGAGGTTTGTAAGGCACATGAAATAAATGTTGGGATATTATCTATTGATCAAGAAAAGGCTTTTGACAAAGTTGACCATGGCTACCTTTTCTCCACCTTGAGTGGCTTCGGTATTGGGGAGGGATTCATAAAATGGATAGGTTTGCTGTACAATGACGCAAGCTGCATGGTTAAGGTGGGAGGTGGGCTAAGTCGACCTATACCAGTGAGTAGGGGGATCAGACAGGGGTGTCCCATATCCGGTCAGCTCTACAGTATTGTTATAGAACCTCTTTTATGTAAGTTCAGGAGCACTCTTAATGGCCTATCTCTGCCCGGAATGACCCAAAGCCCACCTTATGTCGTCTCAGCTTATGCTGATGATGTAAGCATTTTTATTAGGAACCAGGAGGATATAGAGGGAATAACAAAATGCCTTGACGTGTATCAAAAAGCTTCATCAGCTAGGGTGAATTGGGGGAAGTGTGAGGCCCTACAGGTGGGGCACTGGAGGGGGGAGGTGGTTCCCAACCTGCCTGGAGGTCTACAGTGGGGAAGGCAGGGGATGAAGTTTCTGGGAGTCCACTTAGGTACGGCAGAATATCAGGAAAAGAATTGGGAGGGAGTGCTGGAAAAAGTACGTGTCAGGCTGTCAAAGTGGAGATGGCTCCTACCTCAGCTATCCTTTCGGGGGAGGGTCTTGGTCGCGAACAACTTAGTTGCCTCTATGCTCTGGCACAGACTGATTGTTCTACCTCCGCCCAGGGGCCTAATAGAGGAGGTGCAAAGATTGTTGGTCGACTTCTTCTGGTCCGGGCAGCATTGGATAAGGGCTGCAGCTCTGTACCTTCCAGTGGAGGAAGGTGGACAAGGCCTAATAGACATTTCCTCGCGAGTGTCTGCTTTCAGGCTTGAAGCAGGCCAGAGACTGCTGTATGACTGTGGGGAGAGGTGGCTGGGCACAGCCAGCCTAATATTAAAGAAGGCCGGTCGCTTGGGCTACAACAAACAGCTGTTCTTATTGAACCTGAACGAGGCGGACATTACAGGACTCACACCGTTTTATGCCTCAGTCCTTCAAGCGTGGCAGGCTCTTCAGGCCTCCAGGGACCCCGGTGACGTACCTGGGATGTGGATTTTCGAGGAACCACTGTTCTACAATGACTTTTTAAAGACTGAAACGCTGTCATCACCCAGTCTGAGGGCTGCTCTACGAGAGGCAGGCTGTGTCAAGCTGGGGCACCTGCTGAAAGCCACGCGGACATCCGTGGATGCGCTGGGACAGATGGCCAACATCAGATCCTCAAGGCTTTTGTCGAGGATAGTTCAAGAGGTCTGTGGTTCCTTATCGGAACCCCTAAGAGTGTATGCTGAAAACCATGACAATTCTGATCAATGGGATGATGATTGTGTGTACAGTTTTCCATCTCTAACTGTCACTCCTGCTGTTGGGGAGTGGCAGGAGGGGGAGGACCAACTTCTCTCATTCAAAACCCCAAAACTGGGGCAATTCAGTGAGATGGAAAAGAAGGAGGCCTATCACACCTGTGTTAAGGTCTCACATGCACGCTCGTTGACGGGGTACAGAGCATCAAGGTGGGCTGGGGTTTTTGGCCCGGACTCTTCCCCGAAGGGTTGTTGGAGGTCACTGTACAAGAGGCCAATCGACAAGCGTGCGGCCGACCTCCAGTGGAGGATTGTGCATGGGGCCATCGCCACTAATAGACACCTGACACACCTGGATCCAAGCACAGGGGAGGGCTGTCCTTTCTGCTCACTGCCAGAAACGCTTGCACACTTGTTTACTAAGTGTATAAGGTTAAAAAGTGTTCTTGACTTGTTAGAATGGTGGTTCCTAGGATTAGGCGAAGGTTTTTCTTTTGAGAAATTTATTTTTGGTCCAAAGTATGCTGTAGCAAGGAAGATGGTGCATACGATGCTAAATTTCATGTCAGGTATGGTAAAGCTTGCAATCTGGATCACCAGAAGGAACAAGCTAAAGGGGGTTGGGTCTATAGATCCAGTGCAAGTCCTAACGGGGATGGTGGCTGCCAGACTTAGGGCAGAGCATGCTTACTACAAGCTAACAAACAATATGGAAGGCTTTGTTCATATTTGGGCTGTTGGGGGGGTGTTATGTTGGCCACAGGAAGAAGGAGAGCTGGCTCTTTGCTTCTAAAAAAAAAAATAATAATAATAAAAAATGTATCCTTTTCCTGTACTTGCG
>NC_139712.1:35604807-35664807 GCF_964188405.1 Protomyctophum parallelum | reverse complement strand
TCAACTCTTCTGGGAGGAAGAACCCCTCATGTTCAATACTTAATGAATTAATGAATTAAGTTAAACACATCAAGCTGCACCGGTTGAAATAGAATCTAGAAGATGGGACGGACTGATAACATCTGCTGTTGAAAGCACAGGAAAATCAGCCTTTTCTGAAGAGACATGCACTGTTAAGCACTGAACAACATCTGATGAGACCTGCACTCTGAACCTTTTCATTCAATCCATTTACGACCTGTGTGTGTGTGTGTGTGTGTGTGTGTGTGTGTGTGTGTGTGTGTGTTGAGACTCCTGTCAAATGGAAACAGAATGAGCCTTTAAGTCATTCAATGTAATAGCCTTGACAGTTGACACACACGCGCGCTCGCACGCACGCACACACACACACACACACACACACACACACACACACACATACACACACACGGTTTGTAACACGGTATAAGTGTGTACACATGACATGCATGTGAGATACAGTAAACAGCTCCCAAACAGACGTTCCATTTATAATTTAAACTGTATGATAGTGACTTCTGAGCCGTGGGATCGACACTGCCTCATCCTTCTGAGCCATGGGATCAACACCACCTCATCCTTCAGAGCCGTGGGATCAACACTACCTCATCCGTCTGTCCTTCTGAGCCATGGGATCAACACCACCTCATCCTTCAGAGTCGTGGGATCAACACTACCTCATCCGTCTGTCCTTCTGAGCCATGGGATCAACACTACCTCATCCGTCTGTCCTTCTGAGCCATGGGATCAACACCACCTCATCCTTCAGAGCCGTGGGATCAACACTACCTCATCCTTCTGTCCTTCTGAGCCGCGGGATCAACACTACCTCATCCTTCTGTCCTTCTGAGCCGTGGGATCAACACCACCTCATCCTTCTGTCCTTCTGAGCCGTGGGATCAACACCACCTCATCCTTCAGAGCCGTGGGATCAACACTACCTCATCCGTCTGTCCTTCTGAGCCGCGGGATCAACACTACCTCATCCTTCTGTCCTTCTGAGCCGTGGGATCAACACCACCTAATCCTTCTGTCCTTCTGAGCTGTGGGATCAACACCACCTCATCCTTCTGAGCAATGGGATCAAAATTACCTCATGCTTCTGTCCTTCTGAGACGTGGGATCAACACTACCTCGTCCTTCTGAGCCATGGGATCAACATTACCTCATGCTTCTGTCCTTCAGAGCCGTGGGATCAACACTACCTCATCCTTCTGAGCCATGGGATAAACACTACCTCATCCTTCTGTCCTTCTGAGCCGTGGGATCAACACCACCTCATCCTTCTGTCCTTCTGAGCCATGGGATCAACACTACCTCATCCTTCTGAGCCATGGGATAAACACTACCGTATCCTTCTGTCCTTCTTAGCCGTGGGATCAACACAATACCTCATCCTTATGTGGCCATTACATTATTTATTTTGTTTTATCATTACACAGAACTAAGTTTGAAAATAAAAATAAATAAATAAATAATCCACATTCACCACACGGACCCTGTAGTACCTCCACGTACCCCTAGGGGTCCACCATGTACCTCCATTTGAGAAACACTGCTCCACCTTCTAGTCAATCAGCTTCTTTCTGCCAGGGTTTACATACAAGCTGAGGCCAAACATAGTGTTTAGAACTGCTAACAGGCATGAAGAGGGAAATAACATCAAACGCTGCAGTGCATTACAGCAGTGGTTTCCATTTATTATGGGTGGTAAAAAAAACACAAGACAAGAGTGACAACGCAACATGAGGCAGGTCAAGGATCATCTAAACAAGGACAGGACACAGAGGTTCCATTCCGTGTCATAACATGCACCACAGACTCTCTGGAAGGATAACTGCCAACTGGAAGTTCAATGGAATGCATTGTAGTCGATGAGAGGCCGGCTGGACCAGCTTATCAATGAATAAACATATTTGTTTTTGTAACAATTACAACCTTTGTCATACAATTTGTTCTGGAAAAATAAAAGAAGACACTCTCTTGTATTTAAAGAGAACACAGTTTGTTTCTGACTGGGCAGTATTCACCCTGGTATTCATCAGGTTTGAACACAGTTCATTATACAGCGCAAACATTTAAAACAAGAGAGCAGAAAACAAGATGTGTTACTTTTCCTGAACTGCTTATTTGATGCAGACTGTGATTTTTTGTTTCATATCATTGCTGTCAGGCAACTTATATACCTGTATCCCCTGCAGTACTTTGTCATACTACAGTGTCACACAACATTAACAAAAAAAGACGGACAAGCTCACAAGCAAACTACCGCATAACTCTAATTTGAAATGGTGCGGTAAAAGCAAAAGAAAACATAATCTTCTCCAGGCAGGACTATACCTCGGCGTCTGCTGCCTACTTCTGCTGGTGCCTGTTCTAACCATGCACCTACAACTCACCGTGGACTGTGGCTAGAGAGCAACACTGTTTGGAGCACACCTTGGCTCCACCTGGCATTCTACCAGTGATAAAAACAAAACTGACATTTTTTGGACATGGATATGCTGTCGTCTTTGAACGGGTTCTCAAGGACGGCCGTGCTCAGACCATCGAGTCAACACGCACAACTACTACCAGACGAACGAGCAGCAGTTGGCACACAGCCAACTGACGAGTTAACATATCTGGATACACATGTTTTAGGAAAGATAGAACAGGTAAAGCAGTATATATAATATATAATCTATATTAGGGAATGTATTAAATGTGTGGAGCTTGAATTGGCTGTAAACGTGGAGTGTCTGGGAATCAATGTAATACTTTCTCCCAACATGAATTTTAACATAGTTGTACTTTATACATAGATGTACTCCATCTCATAATGCTGATTTTTATAATGAATTGAAAAGTCTTCTCTCTGCTTGTGATAAATGTAATGAGACTATATTTTTGGGGGACTACAATGTAAATTGGGCAGATAAAAAGGGCAAATTAAAACTGAAATCTGTAATGGATAAACATAAATATAAGCAGTTGATTGATAAACCCACTCGCATCACTAGGACGAGTGAAACTCTTATAGATCTGATTTTCACAAATAGACCCGAGAGAGCAATAAAAACATATAATCTTATCACTGGACTTTCAGATCATAATATGACCTTGATTGTAAGAAAACTAACAGGAAAACGTCTGGTTCACCATAGTAAAACGGAAGGTCGAACCTCAACGACAGGAATTCCTAGGGTGAACATAGTTAACTTTGAACACGATTTAATGGAAATAAACTGGGAATGTGTAACTAGAGAAATAGTGTGAATACTTTCGCCTCAATTTTGGGCAATTTAATAAATAAATACACCAAAACATGGACAAGTAGAGCAAAGAAATATTCTCTCCCCTGGTTTAATAATGACATCTTCCAGCTCGCTAAAAAGCGAGATCTTGCTCTTAAAAAGTCTCTAAAGACAAAAAACACTACTGATTGCCTGCTCTTCACAGGTTTGAGGAACAAAGTGCTGTCTGAGCTAAGGAAGGCCAGGAGTAACTACTTCCACAAACGTATTGAAGAGGCCAATGGCAACAGCTCTAAGCTATGGCAGCACATCAACAGAGTAGCAGACTCTAGTAGGCATAAACACGCTAAAATAAATTGTTTGAAAGTAAACAATGGCATTGTGGATAACAATGTGGCCATGGCAAATGCTTTCAACATTTTTTTTATTAAGTCTGTAGAGGAATTGTCCAGTAATTTCAGATCCACTGAGTCACCCTATGAGGAGACTGACAATGCTCATCCAGATGATTTCCAAATCAAAGAGGTGTCTAGTGATGCAGTAAAAAAATGCATCGCAAACATGAGTAGCTCAATGTCAAAGGACATCCATGGCTTATATGCTGTACTAATAAAAAAAATCTGACCTGCTTACTAGAGCCTATCACTTACTTAGTTAACTTATCTATAAAAAACAAAAAGATTCCCAGAGAGCTGGAAAACGGCAATAATTGCCCCAATCCACAAGTCAGGGGACAAGGACTTGGCTAGCAATTATAGACCCATTGCTCTTCTTCCTGTTGTCTCAAAAATATTAGAAAAGATCGTTGCCATGCAACTAACTGAATATTTGGAGTCTAAGCAACTACTGCACCCACAGCAGTTTGGATTTAGACCCAAACATTCTACCGAGACAGCTAACTGTTACTTACTTGACAGGTTCAAAGGTCTACTGGTGAGGGGACAAGTTGTGGGGACAGTGTTCTTGGACCTAAAAAAGGCCTTTGACACTGTCCATCATGGAGTCTTGTTGTCTAAGTTAAAACATTTCAAAGTGTCAGCAGAAGCTTCACAGTGGTTTAAGTCATATCTGGGAGGGAGACAGCAGTGTGTCAGGGTCAATGGGGAGAAATCATTGCTGCTCCCCAATAACATGGGAGTGCCCCAAGGGTCGGTACTTGGACCACTGCTATTTACTATGTACATTAACGATCTTCCTAATACCTGCCCAGGCGTTAGCTGCCAAATGTATGCTGATGACACTGTCATCTTTACATCTGCTAAAACAGCCATCATGGCAGCTGCGCAGCTGACACAGGAACTAGAGAACATCTCCAACTGGCTAGAGTCATCACAATTAACTTTAAATGTTCAAAAAACAGTTTCAATGTGTATCTCCATCCGCAGCAGGCCTGCTGCTGATACCTTTGAGGTACGCATCAAAAAGGGTACGCCCTTCTGGGCACAAGTCTCCACCAGGTTATCCACAGATCCGTGCAGTTAGAGGTAAAAACACTTTTTGGCCAGTTATAGCGCCACCTTGAGGCTGAGTTGAAATTGTTCATGTGGCATTTCGTCCTCGGCCTAGTGGGAATGTGGGTGCACAATTTGACGGAAATCACGCGATGTGTTCATGATTTGCAGCATTTTGTTTGAAACTGAGCACTCCTGTGAACTTTGGAAGCCAATCTTAACCAATCAGGATGGAGTCTGAGAAATCTGAAAGACCCGTTTCGTTGAATGGCTCTAGAGAGACTGTGTACCAATTTGCGTGATGTTTGGACAAAATCTGTAGGTGTACTGTGCAAAAACTTGTTTTGCACAAAGCGGCCTCCTGGTGGCGCTATAACAGGCTGTTCTGGAAAGTTTGGGGCAGAGGTTCATCGTTGGCATCCAGGGAGTGTGTGTGCAAAATATGGCATCGACCGGGTTAACGGTGGCCGAGATTAGCTGTTCACGGACACACGGACGGACGGACGGACGGACACGCGGACGGACGGAGTGCAAAACATACTCTCCCCACATGCCTTCGGCCTGGTGGAGACAATGAAACTCTTATGGAAATGGGTGAAGTAAAATATTTAGGAATAATCTTGGATAAAAACTTAAAAACAGGTAAAGCATATATGCAAGAAGGTCAAACCAAATCTAAATTGTTTTCGTCATATTAGAAGGGACCTATCAGCCAAAACTGCACAGCTGTATATGCATGCTATGATTTTCTCACACCTATCATACAGCATCACAACATGGTCACAATCCTCTCAAACTGTCTAAAAACCAATAACATCAATATACAAACATCAAAATCATGGATCAAAAACCAATGAGATGGCACATTTGTGGTGTTCTAAAAAAACACAACCTTTTTACATTTGAACATTTTGTATATTTTTCTACTATCAAATTGGTTTTTAAGTGTTTACAGGGTCATGTCTCACCTTTGTTCTCTGGACTGATAGTTAGACTTCCGAGCTCTGGTAGAGCAACCACTCGCGCCTCAACAAGTGGTAACTGTGTTGTTCCCAGGTGTAACAACACATTCGGACAGTCTGCATTTTCAGTAAAGGGAGCTAACTTGTGGAACTCCTTGCCTACGGTCTTAAAACTAGAGACGGATGGTAATGTGTTCTATAGAGGTCTCAAACTATGGTTGAAATCAGATCAACTGTGCTCACATGTATAGCTCCTGACTGGTTACGAGAATGATTATGTTTACTTTTGTACTGGAGGTTATGTAATGTACTGTAACCTTGCTGTACATTTCACTTGAATGTACTTTTTATTGAATGTACTTCTTATTTTTAGATTGGGTGTTCTTTTAACTTTGTATTTTCAGAAAAGTCTCCTATGGACAAGTGGTGAAAACTAGCACTCGTGCTAACACACTGTAAACGATGCATCTACAAGTTGTACAATTGTGCAATGAGCAATGTGATTGTTATGTCCATATCAAATAAATAAACATAAACAGTGTGTTGTAATATTGTGGATCTGGTATTATTGCCATTTATGATCTGTCCCAGAGGAAAAACCTGCTATTCATTTTAAGCTTGTGGGTTTTCTACATTTTTAACCATGAAAAGTATCAACAAGGGTTTGTGACTAAATTCAGGGTTTCTGCACAACAGTGACAATATGCTTTTGTCCATCAGGCTCTCAATGACTTCAATGCATTCCATGGAATTTCCGGCTCCAATTTGCCTCCCAGACAGTGCCTGACCAGCCAACGCTGGAATCGCCAGATGTTTCTGGCCTAACCCGCGCATCGGCGCATCAAGTTCATGGTTCAATCCGTTAATCATGTCCTACCCAGCCTAGCCAGTCTCCATCTCTGGGGCATGGTTGACTCTCCAGCCTGTGTGTTCTGTGCTCCAGGAAAGGTTCTTTGCAGCACATCCTATAAGCAGCTGCTCGACAGCAGCTGGCCCTCCCCCCCTCGACAGGGGGGAGGGCCGCTATACCGTTGGCGGCACGACCAGGTGCTGAAGACAGTTGCTGAAGCCATCTCTAAAGCCGTGGCCAAAACACAACAGTTGCAAGCAACAACATGGCAAGAGTGTGTGAGTGTGTGAGTGAGAGCAGGCGCAGTCACAGCCCAAACTAGCAGCCGGCCTCCTCACCTCAGCGTTGCACTGGGATCTACGAGTTGACTTTGGGCAGGCAGCACACATTTCCAGACCACGTCACAACAACGACTTTGAGGCCAGACATTTAAGCAATATTACACGAGAGGGTGTGGGTTAACGTGATTATTGCCACGACAGTGATGCGGTCAGGAACGAGATGAAGTCGAGTTCCGCATATTTTAGGATTTGTGATTGAAATGTTTTGACAGGAAGTATAACATTGAGCCTCTTCCTCTCTCCAGACTAACAACAGGAAGCACACACGTGCAATTTCCTGAGGTTGAAAAGGGTTGAATATGCACCTGAGTGTGTGTGTGAGTGTGAGTGTGAGTGTGTGTGTGAGTGTGAGTGTGAGTGTGAGTGTGAGTGTGAGTGTGTGTGTGTGTGTGTGTGTGTGTGTGTGTGTGTGTGTGAGTGTGTGTGTGTGTGTGTGTGTGTGTGTGTGTGTGTGCCTGCGTGTTTAAACGCAGCAGTAATTAATCATAATGTGTTTTATTGATCCTACGTTCCTCCGTTCACTGCTGAACTTTACACACCAATCAATACACACACACACACACACACACACATGCACACAGTCATTATGGTCTTTATTTTCCATCTTTTGTTCTCATCTCTCTCTCTCTCTCTCTCTCTCTCTCTCTCTCTCTCATAGCGCGCCACCGAGTGGCGCGCTATGAGCTTGTAGGTCTGCTATTTTTGAAGAATCGTGAAAATGTGGCGCAAATTTGGAATATATATTTTTTCAGAACGTTTTTAACTCAAATCTTTGCTTTTGGGGAGGTCCCTGGAACAACATATTTTCAGGTGGGAGGGCGGAGGCATATTACATATAATTTTTGGGAAATATTATCCACCACGGATATAGAAACATGAGGTTTTTCAGAAAAAAATAATTAATTAAAAAGACATTTTCACACAAAAAGTCAGGCCTAAATGGGTTAAGAGAAGACGAGTGGGAACGGAGATACAACACTTGGTGGTTTCGTATAGCTGCAGTTGAATCCAGCTCACCTATATCCTTATATGGTCATGAAGTGTGACCCGTAATGACCGAAAGAATAAGGTCATGGACACAATCGGCCGAAATGACTTTTCTCAGACGGGTGGCTGGTATACTCTAGACATAGGGTGAGAAGTTGAGTCAGCCGACAGAGACTGAGTAGAACCGCTGCTCCTTGACTTGGAGAGGAGCCAGCTTAGGTGGTTCGGGTATCAAGCACGATGCCTCCCGAGAGTCTATACCTATATAGAGCGCCACAGTCGCTTTCATGACGACGAGCGGCCCGGAAGAGAAGTTCTTCTTTCTAATTATTTGTTCGGCCCCAAAAAATGTGTTTATTGTCACGAGTTGCCACGCTTAGAGTTGGCTCTGCGTAAAGGTCCCGTTTTTTTGCAGCGTTTTACCGTCGGTTTTAAGAAAAACGCGTCCAGTGTGCAACCACCTTTAATGTCTTTAAATAAATACTTTCTGAAACGTCGATAAGAAAAATGGTATAGTAGCCTATACAGTAGCTTTACTGTATATCTTTGTGATGCTGGCTTCCATTGAAAATGAATGGTAGCCTGTAGCTTTGTATCTGTGCAGTGTGAACGCAGCATAAGGCAGGAAAAACTTTTAATTGAAAGAGTTGCACAGTATGAGTATAACATCTATCTAAACAGTGTTTTGTGAGACACAGAGCTCCACAACACAACACTCGGCCACATCCATGGTCTACTCTATAGGGATCTGATAAAGGTCTGATAACATTTAGTCCATCCCTATGCTATACAGATCAGTCCTTCCATAGTGGTGTGATAACATTTAGTCCATCCCTGTGGTCTACAGATTAGCTGGAGTGTTTGGGGTTGGTCTGACGGGCATCTGTGTCAATCATCTCAATCATCTCTCTCTCTCTCATGCACACAGACATGCAGTCACACACACACACACACACACACACACACACACACACAATTGTACTCATTGCATTCATCTTTCTCGGTAGTATCTCTGTGTCACTGTCGATCTGGGTGCATCTCTTACTCCTTACCTCCCTCCCTCCCTCTCAGTCCCCCTCCTCCTCTCTCTCTCTCTCTCTCTCTCTCTCTCTCTCTCTCTCTCTCACTCTCTAACACAGGGCGTCTGTGTTCAGTATTATCCAACGTAGAGTGACCACAAGCATGTTAACTACAACACACACACACACACACACACACACACACACACACACACACACACACACACACACACACACACGAACGCGCACATGCACACACACACACACACACACACACACACACACACACACACACACACACACACACACACACACACACACACGGTAAACACTAACTGAATTGAAACCAGTTTGAATGTAATTGGATGGAATGGCATGGTTGCCATGGCTGCATGTTGTTTGTTGACGAGTGGCCATGTCACTTAATCAGATCTTTCACTCCTTGCTGTACCTGTCCTTTATTTAATCTGCTGTTATGCATTGAAAACTCAATCAATCAATCAATCAGTCTTATTACTATTATTACCGTTCACACCTGTGGTCTGTGGCCGTGATACTGCCTTTACACTGCCTTTACCTCTGCGTTTTCAACCAAGAACTGTGGCTGTTCAACTACTGGCCAATCACTGCAGGGCCTTTCCTGCATAACAACGCCTCACGGTCGCACTTGGACTATCTTCTCAGTCACAACCTGCCCTGCACGGACACAACACGGTCAGTGGCCAACGACACATCGCTGTCTTCTGCCTTCGTTCAAAATGTACGCTTTGTGTGTCTCACTCGGACACGCGATATTCACAGACAAACAACAACAAACACGAGACGTGTGCGCTTCTAGTTGTCATGCAATGCACACGGTCGTTCTGCTAGGTCCATGAACAAAAAACTCTGAAGTTAAAAAAGCTAGGGACTAGCATGCTCTGTTGTGTTTGTTTGTTTGTGTAGCCGAGGTGCTCTTGGTAAGGGGAAACGATAGAAAGAAAATTAACACCAAGGCCACTGGCACTTCCTGAGGTGGTCGTGGTGGACTTGGCGAATCCAAGTCTACTCTCGGTTGGGCATCGAATAAAAAGTGGGAAAATAAAAGAAAGTGCTGACGTGCTATGACCAAAACGGCCTTCGTCACAGCAGGAACTATATGGGCACAGGTGTGCAGTGGATTCTGGAGTTACGTCCGTTCCAAGGACAATACCATCGTACTGATAGTCTGATACTGACTCTGTCTGTCATTGGAATGGCTTCTGTTTCCACCTCTGTACAGTGTACAGTTACTGTACTGTCTGATGCATATTGCTGACATCGTATTGACAGCGTGACTCACTCTTTCTGCACAGTGAGGATATTGTAATGTAAACCATGATACTGTAATGTAAACCATGATACTGTAATGTAAACCATGATACTGTCGTATATTGTAGGGAGTGGGACTGTTTTCTATGGTGTTTCTTAATTCTCCTTAGATTCTTAGGTCTTGTCGTTACTCCTAGCTGTATCCCGCCGTGGGATACATAAAGGTCTATCTGTCTGTCTGTCGGACTGTCTGTCACACCCGCGCATGCACACATGCACGCTCACACACACTCACACACACTCAATCACTTACAGTCCACACTCACACACACACACTCACACACAGTCCAATTAGCCCGTGTAATCAGGCTTGTCTAATGTGCCTGATATTATCTGGTGTCCGAACCCACACACTGAGAGAAAGAGAGAGAGACGTGTGTGTGTGTGTGTGTGTGTGTGTGTGTGTGTGTGTGTGTGTGTGTGTGTGTGTGTGTGTGTGTGTGTGTGTGTGTGTGTGTGTGTGTGTGTGCTCGCCTGCCTAATAGGTGCATGTTTATAAGCCTGCCAGCTAACAGTTAGCATGTTGCTAACCCCCACAAACTGACAAGTGATTGGATGAGACAGATGTGACATAGTGCTCCCAGCATCACAGGGTGTGTAAAGTGACTCACAACACGCACACACTCACACACACACACACACACACACACACGCACACACACACACACACACACACACACACTCAGATAACCGTATGCAGGGAAAAAGTCCAATGTCCCTGCAGATATGATATGTTTATGTGTATGAGGTGTCCACAGCGGCCTAACGGTCCAGGCACCTATAGGCTGCTAATCCTACCCTAATCCTAATCAGGCCTGACAGTGTGTCGCTGGTGGTTCGACTCCCGATTTCGACGACCTTTTGCTGCGTGTCACTGCTCGTCTCTCTCCCCCATTTCCTGTCAACTTACTATACACACACTATCAAATAAAGGCAGAAAAAATATATATAATTCTTATAAAATATAAGTCTCCTCCGGGCTCCTCCCCCTCCGTATTGTTTTCCAAAATAATTATAAAAAATGAATGAAAACAGGTCCTGGGTTCGATTCCCGCTGTGGGCGCTGGCGGCGCGTCTCCTCCTCCGCGTCATCAGTGCCCATACCCGAGGCGGGGTTGGCAAAAGGGCCTTTCTGTGTGGAGTTTGCATGTTCTCTTCGTGTCCCTTAGAGTAGGTACCCTCACAAAAAACATGCAGTAATCCTGGTCTCTAAACTGCCTCCTCCTGGCCAGCCGGGGCGCCTGATGGAGGGGAAAGGAACTGGTTGGAATAACGTGTTCCTTCCACACGCTACGTCCAACCAGGGAAACTCCCCCCTGTCAGGTGTAAAGGAGCAACTAGAGGCATGAAGGAAGCATGAGTTCAAGTCCGTTGCTCTCCCCATGTCCCCCATATATGGGGACTAGGTTGGCGGAGGGTGTGTAGAGCCCAGGATCACATTAGATAATAACCGAGTAGACGATAAAATGACCTAAAGTTTCATTGGAAGTGAAATATCGATCCCTTTAAGATTAAAGTCCACACATGGTGTTGAGCTCGCCATGTTACGCACAGCATGACATGACATAAACAGAATGACATTCGATTGTGGGTTAATAGGCCTGCATATTAAAGAGGATCATGATTGGCACATCGCTGACACGGTCTCTCTCTCTCAATACAAACTGGTAGTCACTCAACCATGTTCTCTCACTCTCACGCATTGAGACAGAGAGTTAGTGGGCTTTGAGTAGCACAACTCACTATAAAAAAATCACACCCGTGAGAACTGAGTGGTGCAACTCCCCTCTCTCCCCTCCCCCCCTCCTCTCCTCTCTCCCCTCTCCCCCCCCCCCCCCCCCCCCTCCTCTCCTCTCTCCCCCCCCCTCCTCTCTCTCTCATTAGCAGGCAACAGTGCAGCACTAATACTATCTGTCTCTCTCTGTTTCTGGCACAACAGCGCCCCTACTGGTGCTCATAGTCATTGGCTCATTAACGTCACATAGGTGAACAACACATAGGTGAACACGGACATTGCTGTTCCTTGGAGTGGTTGCACCACTCAAAAAAGATTTCAACAAGATGTCTGGAGTGAAATGAGGAGATGTTAGGCTGAAGGAGCAGACTGTGTTAATCCCTACCTATTGTGCATTTACAGTTACCAATACAACAGCGCCTAAAGCTAGTTAATTGTCAGCGTAATTTTATTGACGGGCCAGTACAATCCCACTCGTTACAGCCACACTTCATTTGCAAGCACCTTATAAGGAACTGGAAGTTGCGTTGAAGAATCAATTGCTATGGCTCTCCGACAGCTTTTATGTGCGTGCCTAAGGTACATCGTATAGGCTGATTTGAGAGAGCCGCTGCTTGCGTGTTTGAGAAACACCCGTAACGTAAGGCACTACCTTCGACAGGCAGCCTCTGTAGATATTTTTAAAGCACAGCTCAAGACCCACTTCTACAACATTGCTTTTAATTGATTTTTTATTTTTTGTTATTCATGTCCTCATGCACTGTATTGCATTATTGCTTGTTTTTTAATGTCTTTGCCTTGCTTTTCTTTTTTTTTCTCCATTGCTCTGTAAAGCACTTTGAGCTGCATTTCCCCCCCCCTCTCTCTCTCTCGCTCTCAGAGACAGCTAGAGTAGCACACTATTGCAAGGACAGTAAAGTTATGTTGAATGTTTGTGCGCATGTGTGTGTAGCTTTGTGTGTGCGTGTGCGTGCGTGTGCGTGTGTGTGTGTGTGTGTGCGCGTGCGTGCGTGCGTGCGTGCGTGTGTGTTCTCTCAGCAGTTCAGTGATCAGTAGAATACACATTAATTGAGAGTTAATGGCGTTAGCATTAGCACGGCTAGCTAACTCGCCTCTGGCTACTGATGAATTATACAACATCCACCCTAGTGCCTCTGGGAGGGAGCGGAGAGAGAGAGGGAGAGGGAGAGGGAGAGGGAGAGGGAGAGGGAGAGGGAGAGAGAGAGAGAGTGTTATCATGCTCTTCTATCGGCACATCTAAAAAGCAGTATTGCAATAACATGCTAATTATTAATAATTACCCACTTCAAACCCCTGCCACTGCCTAGTACTACACACACACACACACTCTCTCTCTCTCTCTCTCTCTACTCCAACTTATTTCCCCTTGGGCAACTGGTCCTCCTGGCAAGGACAAGAGAGGAGAGGAGAGGAGAGGAGAGGAGAGGAGAGGAGAGGAGAGGAGAGGAGAGGAGAGGAGAGGAGAGGAGAGGAGAGGAGAGGAGAGGAGAGGAGAGGAGAGGAGAGGAGAGGAGAGGAGTACAGGGAAGCATGTAAAGGTTAAGTTGCAAACTGGTTATATTGTACATTTCCAACCTGATCAAAATTACTTAATCACACAATGTAAATCCTTAATAATGCACACACAGCACGTATACACAATGCACAATAAGACAAATAATTCACATCACCTTTTTTTTACACCACCAGTCGATTGAGGAGAAATCCATGTTCCAGCGTGTAACGCTAAAAACCAATACATTCTATCCAATCAGTTCTATTGAGAAATTGTGAGAAATATTCTAGTGAGAATTTCTAGTGAGAAATACTTGGACAACTGACAGTTTCACACGTCCATTCATTCAACGGAATGCAGTTGGATCAGTTTTCTTTCTCCATTTCCGGTTGGACATGCATACAAGGTTTCCATGATCCGACAGCAACGATATGAGATGAAAAACCAAAAAAGGCCAAGCATTTTAAAACAGCAGTGTTTGTGATCACATGTTGTCTTAAATGTGTGCTTGTGGTGACACAGAACTGATCGCCAAAACATTGTCCATTGTGTCACACAGGAAAGCACCGTTAAAATATTTGACTTGAAGTCAAAACACGGATTACTCATGCAGGGTGTGTGTGTGTGTGTGTGTGTGTGTGTGTGTGTGTGTGTGTGTGTGTGTGTGTGTGTGTGTGTGAGAAACAGCCCTAAAAAGGCCAGCGGACGTGTGTGAGTGGCCGTGTGTGTCCTGTCTGTCCTAATCTGTCATCTCACACAGACATGCTCGCACACACGCACGCACGCACGCACGCAAAACACACACACACACACACACACACACACACAGCACGCATTAACGCACGTGCACACACAAACACACACACACACACACACACACACAGAAACAACACAAATCGTCTAGCTGTCACTGTCACTCTTCATCTTTCTTTGTACACACAGTCTGTCTGTCTGTCTGTCTGTCTGTCGTAAGACACGAAAACAAACAAATGTAATAGATTTTAGTTAGCATTTTGCATTTTTCTTCTATTCATACGAAAGCAGAGAAGCAGACCTATGGAATGAGATGAAATTTGCATATAAAATGTGAATTTGCATACAAAGCCAGAATGTAATTTGCATAGGTTAATCCCAATACACAGATTATAGAATTATGTGACTCTTTACACTTTTATCTCTACATTTATCTTAAAAATAAGTCATGCTTTCAACTCGTTACCGGTAATATTTGTATCCAACTAATTAATAATCCGCCTAAACATATTTTAAATTGTACAATTATAAAATAAAGTCAACTATAAAAGATAACACTGCACGGGCGAGGTCATATTTGAGGGTAAAAGGCGAGTGTTTATTTAGTGCGATTAATTGACATTAATTTAAAGTGCTTGTCTCGGGAGCACATTCCACACAGAATGCAAATATTATCATAAAAGCGATGCAATTATTTGTATGAACGAGGCACGAGCCAAATGAATAGTGGAGGGGACATATTGGCAGGAGCACTACGGGATGGTTTATGCATCAGCTCCAGGTGTAGAAGGACCTTCGATGTTAATGTTTCAACATAATCACGTTCCTTCACCGGTGTGCCAAAATTCAAAGATTCACACTCTGTCTGTCTGTCTGTCTGTCTGTCTGTCTGTCTGTCTGTCTGTCTGTCTGTCTGTCTGTCTGCCTGCCTGTCTGTCTGTCTGTCTGTCTGTCTGTCTGCCTGCCTGCCTGTAGGTGAATTTTAATTGAAATTCGAAATAATCTTCTCTCTCAACAGATCGACACGATTGCACACGCGCGCACACACACACACACACACACACCCCTACAGTACGTGCATGCTTGCCTGCCTGCCTGCCTGCGTGCGTGTTTGTATCTTAACCCATTCTGACCTGAGATCAGATTCATACGAGGTTTCCGCCGGACACACACTGGTCTGATGAACCCATTCTGACCTGAGATCAGATTCTAAAAATGTCAGTCGTTCTTCGATTTGTTTCAAAAATAGCAGACCTACAAGCTCGTATCGCGCCACTCGGTGGCGTGATATGAGCTTGTAGATCTGCTATTTTTCAATAGCTAAAGCATAACATGATGCCAACACCAAAATGGGTGCCCGGTCAGAATGGGTTAATCCAGAGATTAGCAGTACAATAGAATGTTCTAACACCAGAGATTAAAATTTAACCGGTCGGATTAATCACACATATTTAAAGGTTTTGCAGGGAATATTCCGTTTTACTTTTGTATTTTTCTTATAAAAGGGCATTTTAAATTGCTAAAACACCACATTCTCACTCCCAAGACGGAAAACGGGTGACTTCTTGGGACGATACCCCCTTCCAGTCAACCATTTGACTGGAAGGGGGTACACTTGGAGGTACACTAGGGTGGTATATGAGTACAGATTATGTCCCTATCTGGGGCATAACTCCAACAGCACAGAGTCGGCTGAGGCGGACTTTGCAATGCTTGCCCCGGCGACTCGCTCGCTCCGCGGCTCGCTCCGCGGTGCCTCTTGAGGCTCAAGTCCGCTTCAGACCGTAGGTTTTAACAGTTGTTGTTGTTTCCTTAGCGCATTCCTGGAGTATGCATGGATGTATGGAGTAAGATTCTCAGGTCGACACCAGATGACAAACTGAACTGTTTGACTGGAAGGGGGTACAGTCCCAAGAAGTCATTATACGATAGGCCGTTTGAGGAGTGTTGGCAAAAACACACAGGAAATTAAAAGTAGTGTCAGTGATTTTGTCTTTGTTCAAATAAATGCTAAAAAGCATGTTATGGAAATAAAGTACAGGTAGAAGGGCAGGCATGATGAGTCAAATGTCCAAGAAGCAGAAGACATTATACAATAGTAGTGGACTAGTGGTGGAAGATCTGGTGAATATTTTAAAAGTAAAAGTGAAAAGAAACAACCAATCTTCATACAAATGGTCCTCAATAAGATCCTGTGCCTCAGAGGAGGGCTGTGGACAGTTCAGAATCAAAGCTAATAGAAACAACATATTTAATAATTATTGTTAATTAAAAAAGAATCCAATCTTGTTTGAAATTACGAAACCTCCTTACCAATGATGTCACTGTAGGCAGGTTTCTGATTTACCAAATAATAGGTCCAGGGGACCTTGATAATAGTGTATCTACTGTACATGGACACTGGCCCATAGCACACCCTAACCCCTTAGATAGCATTTCTGTTGGCTTAGATAGCATTTGACACAGACTTATAGCATGTTATGTAGACAGCACTATAATTGTATTGTATATAGTCATAGCACGCCATAGTACATATGTATAGCATAGTAGTAAATATGTATAGTTTATATGTATAGTGTATGTATAGTTTCATGATAAATGCTTTTATGTGATGTATTCCCATGCTTTTGTTCTTGCTTAAATGTAAGTCGCTCTGGATTAAGAGCGTCTGCTAAATGCCTAAATTGTGAATTGTAAATTGCATGGAAAAACAGTGAGTTAGCAGTAACATCTGCGGCCCTAGACACCCATTATATTAGGGTTGTAACGATATAGTAACTGTATCGAAATATTGATTTTTTTTTTTTTTTAAAGATCAAGATGAAAATGTACTTTATCAGTGAGTGTCTAATATCTATAAAATCTGTCTCTCTCACTTTCTCTGTGTTTCTTAACCTCTGTTAACATCGACCAATCCCTGTGCTGCTTCTTGGTATCCCACGGTTACACTCTGACATACATTTGGCCAACCATTAATCAGCAGTGTGACATATTATGGTCTGTTATGGCCTGGGGCCGTTACCACGGCGCCGCAAATACCCTAACCCTGTACAGTGGACACACACGCTCGCACGCATGCATGCATGCACACACGCACACACACTGTACAAGCAACAGAAGATTAGCATGACACTTTAACAAGCAGCAGTGTGCACTGTACATGCACACACGCACAAATTATGACCCAAAAAAAACCTATCAAACCGCTGAAGTTGAAAACGAGATCACAGCCTTCATGTACAAATCTATACAGTCCGTATCTATACCTGTATTATATAATCTATACGTCCATATCTATAGCTTTAAAACTATACATTCTATATATAAAACTAAAATGTAGTCTGATTCTGCAGTTGGATTGTACCATGGCACACGCTTAGTCATTTTGGTGACACAATCCACTACACCAGTGGTTCTCAAAGTGTACTTGAGTGGGTCCCAAACGGTCCCGTATGGGTGTGTAACTTGAGTGTACAAATTGAACCAAATGGACCCATAAGGGTAGCTCCACACGTCCTAGACTGTTCTCCCTTCCCTAAAACACCCTGGACAACGCTCCACACGTCCTAGACTTGTCTCCCTTCCCTAAAACACCCTGGACAATGCTCCACACGTCCTAGACTGTTCTCCCTTCCCTAAAACACCCTGGACAACGCTCCACACGTCCTAGACTGTTCTCCCTTCCCTAAAACACCCTGGACAACGCTCCACACATCCTAGACTGTTCTCCCTTCCCTAAAACACCCTGGACAACGCTCCACACGTCCTAGACTGTTCTCCCTTCCCTAAAACACCCTGGACAACGCTCCACACGTCCTAGACTGTTCTCCCTTCCCTAAAACACCCTGGACAACGCTCCACACGTCCTAGACTCGTCTCCCTTCCCTAAAACACCCTGGACAACGCTCCACACGTCCTAGACTGTTCTCCCTTCCCTAAAACACCCTGGACAATGCTCCACACGTCCTAGACTGTTCTCCCTTCCCTAAAACACCCTGGACAATGCTCCACACGTCTTAGACTGTTCTCCCTTCCCTAAAACACCCTGGACAACGCTCCACACGTCCTAGACTTGTCTCCCTTCCCTAAAACACCCTGGACAACGCTCCACACGTCCTAGACTGTTCTCCCTTCCCTAAAACACCCTGGACAACGCTCCACACGTCCTAGACTTGTCTCCCTTCCCTAAAACAACCTGGACAATGCTCCACTCCACACATGTTGTCCTTTCCCTATAAAACACTCAGGACAACTCTCCACACGTCCTACTCCTAGACTCTTCTCCCTTCCCTAAACACCCTGCAGGACAACACTCCACACATCCTAGCACAGGGGTATTCAACTGGCGGACCGCGGTCCACGACCGGACCGCGGACCACCTCTCTGCGGACCCTAGGCAAAAAAAAAAAAAAGTGAATAATATAAATAACATCAGATGGTACATTTCTCATGTGAAATTGCTGCAAAGGCCCCCAAAATGTCCCCCAAGGGCCCCCAAAATTCTGGCGCGCGCTACGTGTGGCCTGCCAGGGCGTATCACTCCCGGCCTGATTTGGAGTTCCACTCCGGGCCTGCACTCTGCACCCCATTATTGGTTGGGTGGAAGGGGATCTGATTTGTATAAGCTTGGCTTGACCATACTAAACGGGCATAGAGCCCCGCTCTCCGATGGACGCCGCGCATGGGACCGGACCTCGGTCTTATTCAAAAACATATTTGTGGACCTTCATCATTTCTAGTTGAGGACCCCTGTCCTAGCATCTTCTCCCTCCTGAAACATCCTGGAAAGCGCTCCAGACGTCCTAGACTCTTCTCCCTACTGGCTCCCAAACTGTGGAACAAACTCCCAATTTTCAGAGTCCGCCCCTAAATCTTTAACTAGCTCCTGTTAGTCAAATGTCTTTATAGGAGGGGTCTTGTACTGCAGTCTGAAGGACCCACATTGAGCATTAACATATGTTTAATTATATATTTGATGCACTGGACCCATTAGTCTTGTCCCTAATCACTCCATGGATAAATGCCTAAGTAGTAAATACTGCAGACAGTGAGAAATTATGCCATAATGACTCACTGAGAGAGAGCAGTGCCGTCATTGATTGGAAATGTAAGTGCTTAATTGATCAAATTGATCAAAGAGAGAGCAGCATGATATTGATTAGAAATTAACTGTGTAATTGATCAGATTGATTGGTCAACGGCAGCATGCGACTTCCCTTTTGCAGAGTCCTAGAGCAGTGGTCCTCAACCCCCCAAGGGGTGGCTGAATTATGTGGACAGTTGCCATACCTGCTGTTCTGAATTTGATCAAAGAAATGAAAATCAGAATTAAATGTATCCGTTTCCTTTGTTAATATTTCAAATGTTTGTGTGTGTGTGTGTGTGTGTGCATGTGCATGTGCAATTGTGCATGTGCATGTGCGTGTGCATGTGCATGTGCGTGTGCGTGTGCGTGCGTGTGCGTCTTGAGACCTCTTAAAAAGTGGGAAACCATGCAATGCTCAAGGACACTTCAACACTAACTCTGGGGGAGCCCGGGTTCGAACTGGGAACCTTGTGGTTCCTATCCGGTCACTCTACCACTGAGCCACTGCCGACCACCAGTGCCAGTCTTTTTGTCTCCACCAGGCCGAAGGCATGTGGGGAGAGTATGTTTTGCACTCCGTCCGTCCGCGTGTCCGTCCGTTTGTGTGTCCGTGTGTCCGTGAACAGCTAATCTCGGCCACCGTTAACCCGGTCGATGCCATATTTTGCACACACACTCCCTGGATGCCAACCATGAACCTCTGCCCCAAACTTTCCAGAACGGCCTGTTATAGCGCCACCAGGAGGCCGCTTTGTGCAAAACAAGTTTTTCCATGCCATATTTTGCACACACACTCCCTGGATGCCAACCATGAACCATTTTTTTCGCCATCGCTTTTTTCGCCATCGCTTTTTTTTCGCCATCGCTTTTTTCGCCATCGCTTTTTCGCCATCGCTTTTTTCGCCATCGCTTTTTTCGCCATCGCTTTTTTTCGCCATCGCTTTTTTTCGCCATCGCTTTTTTTTGCCATCGCTTTTTTGGCCATCGCTTTTTTCGCCATCGCTTTTTTGGCCATCGCTTTTTTCGCCATCGCTTTTTTCGCCATTGCTTTTTTGGCCATCGCTTTTTTGGCCATCGCTTTATTCGCCATCGCTTTTTTTTGCCATCGCTTTTTTCGCCATCGCTTTTTTCGCCATCGCTTTTTTTTGCCATCGCTTTTTTCGCCATCGCTTTTTTTCGCATCGCTTTTTCGCCATCGCTTTTTCGCCATCGCTTTTTTTCGCCATCGCTTTTTTCGCCATCGCTTTTTTGGCCATCGCTTTTTTCGCCATCGCTTTTTTCGGCTTTTTTCGGCTTTTTTGGCCATCGCTTTTTCGCCATCGCTTTTTTCGCCATCGCTTTTTTGGCCATCGCTTTTTTGGCCATCGCTTTTTTCGCCATCGCTTTTTTTCGCATCGCTTTTCGCCATCGCTTTTTTCGCCATCGCTTTTTTCGCCATCGCTTTTTTCGCCATCGCTTTTTTCGCCATCGCTTTTTTTTGCCATCGCTTTTTTGGCCATCGCTTTTTTCGCCATCGCTTTTTTCGCCATCGCTTTTTTCGCCATCGCTTTTTTGGCCATTGCTTTTTTGGCCATCGCTTTTTTGGCAATCGCTTTATTCGCCATCGCTTTTTTGGCCATCGCTTTTTTTCGCCATCGCTTTTTTGGCCATCGCTTTTTCCGCCATCGCTTTTTTCGCCATCGCTTTTTTCGCCATCGTTTTTTTCCGCCATCGCTTTTTTTTGCCATCGCTTTTTTCGCCATCGCTTTTTTCGACATCGTTTTTTTTCGCCATCGCTTTTTTTCGCATCGCTTTTTTCGCCATCGCTTTTTTGGCCATCGCTTTTTTTCGCCATCGCTTTTTTTCGCATCGCTTTTTCGCCATCGCTTTTTTCGCCATCGCTTTTTTCGCCATCGCTTTTTTTCGCATCGCTTTTTCGCCATCGCTTTTTTTCGCCATCGCTTTTTTGGCCATCGCTTTTTTCGCCATCGCTTTTTTCGCCATCGCTTTTTTCGCCATCGCTTTTTTGGCCATCGCTTTTTTGGCCATCGCTTTTTTCGCCATCGCTTTTTTGGCCATCGCTTTTTTGGCCATCGCTTTTTTGGCCATCGCTTTTTTGGCCATCGCTTTTTTGGCCATCGCTTTTTTGGCCATCGCTTTTTTGGCCATCACTTTTTCGCCATCGCTTTTTTCGCCATCGCTTTTTTTGGCCATCGCTTTTTTGGCCATCGCTTTTTTCGCCATCGCTTTTTTCGCCATCGCTTTTTTCGCCATCGCTTTTTTTCGCCATCGCTTTTTTTCGCCATCGCTTTTTTCGCCATCGCTTTTTTCGCCATCGCTTTTTTCGCCATCGCTTTTTTCGCCATCGCTTTTTTGGCCATCGCTTTTTTGGCCATCGCTTTTTTCGCCATCGCTTTTTTCGCCATCGCTTTTTTCGCCATCGCTTTTTTCGCCATCGCTTTTTTGGCCATCGCTTTTTTCGCCATCGCTTTTTTCGCCATTGCTTTTTTGGCCATCGCTTTTTTGGCCATCGCTTTATTCGCCATCGCTTTTTTCGCCATCGCTTTTTCGCCATCGCTTTTTTCGCCATCGCTTTTTTCGCCATCGCTTTTTTCGCCATCGCTTTTTTGGCCATCGCTTTATTCGCCATGGCTTTTTTTCGCCATCGCTTTTTTCGCCATCGCTTTTTTCGCCATCGCTTTTTTGGCCATCGCTTTTTTGGCCATCGCTTTTTTGGCCATCGCTTTATTCGCCATGGCTTTTTTTCGCCATCGCTTTTTTGGCCATCGCTTTTTTGGCCATCGCTTTTTTGGCCATCGCTTTTTTCGCCATCGCTTTTTTCGCCATCGCTTTTTTCGCCATCGCTTTTTTCGCCATCGCTTTTTTCGCCATCGCTTATTTTCGCCATCGCTTTTTTTCGCCATCGCTTTTTTGGCCATCGCTTTTTTGGCCATCGCTTTTTTGGCCATCGCTTTTTTGGCCATCGCTTTTTTGGCCATCGCTTTTTTCGCCATCGCTTTTTTCGCCATCGCTTTTTTCGCCATCGCTTTTTTTTGCCATCGCTTTTTTCGACATTGTTTTTTTTCGCCATCGCTTTTTTTCGCCATCGCTTTTTTCGCCATCGCTTTTTTTTTGGCCATTGCTTTTTTCGCCATCGCTTTTTTCGGCTTTTTTCGGCTTTTTTGGCCATCGCTTTTTCGCCATCGCTTTTTTTCGCCATCGCTTTTTTTCGCCATCGCTTTTTTGGCCATCGCTTTTTTGGCCATCGCTTTTTTGGCCATCGCTTTTTTTCGCATCGCTTTTCGCCATCGCTTTTTTCGCCATCGCTTTTTTCGCCATCGCTTTTTTCGCCATCGCTTTTTTTTGCCATCGCTTTTTTCGCCATCGCTTTTTTTCGCCATCGCTTTTTTTTGCCATCGTTTTTTTTGCCATCGTTTTTTTCGCCATCGCTTTTTTCGCCATCGCTTTTTTTTGCCATCGCTTTTTCCGCCATCGCTTTTTTCGCCATCGCTTTTTTTTCGCCATCGCTTTTTTCGCCATCGCTTTTTTTCGCCATCGCTTTTTTCGCCATCGCTTTTTTCGCCATCGTTTTTTTGGCCATCGCTTTTTTGGCCATCGCTTTTTTCGCCATCGCTTTTTTGGCCATCGCTTTTTTGGCCATCGCTTTTTTGGCCATCGCTTTTTTGGCCATCGCTTTTTTGGCCATCGCTTTTTTGGCCATCACTTTTTCGCCATCGCTTTTTTCGCCATCGCTTTTTTTCGCCATCGCTTTTTTGGCCATCGCTTTTTTCGCCATCGCTTTTTTCGCCATCGCTTTTTTCGCCATCGCTTTTTTCGCCATCGCTTTTTTTCGCCATCGCTTTTTTTCGCCATCGCTTTTTTCGCCATCGCTTTTTTCGCCATCGCTTTTTTCGCCATCGCTTTTTTGGCCATCGCTTTTTTCGCCATCGCTTTTTTCGCCATCGCTTTTTTTCGCCATCGCTTTTTTGGCCATCGCTTTTTTGGCCATCGCTTTTTTGGCCATCGCTTTTTTCGCCATCGCTTTTTTCGCCATCGCTTTTTTGGCCATCGCTTTTTTCGCCATCGCTTTTTTCGCCATCGCTTTTTTCGACATTGTTTTTTTTCGCCATCGCTTTTTTCGCCATCGCTTTTTTCGCCATCGCTTTTTTTCGCCATCGCTTTTTTTTGCCATCGCTTTTTTCGCCATCGCTTTTTTTTGCCATCGCTTTTTTTTGCCATCGCTTTTTCGCCAGCGCTTTTTTCGCCAGCGCTTTTTTTTTTGCCACATCGCTTTTTTTCGCAATCGCTTTTTTCGCCATCGCTTTTTTTCGCATCGCTTTTTCGCCATCGCTTTTTTCGCCATCGCTTTTTCGCCATCGCTTTTTTTGCCATCGCTTTTTTGGCCATCGCTTTTTTGGCCATCACTTTTTTCGCCATCGCTTTTTTTCGCATCGCTTTTTCGCCATCGCTTTTTTCGCCATCGCTTTTTTTTCGCCATCGCCTTTTTCGCCATCGCTTTTTGCACAGTACACCTACAGATTTTGTCCAAACATCACGCAAATTGGTACACAGTCTCTCTAGAGCCATTCAACGAAACGGGTCTTTCAGATTTATCAGACTCCATCCTGATTGGTTAAGATTGGCTTCCAAAGTTCTTTTTTCGCCATCGCTTATTTTCGCCATCGCTTTTTTTCGCCATCGCTTTTTTGGCCATCGCTTTTTTGGCCATCGCTTTTTTGGCCATCGCTTTTTTGGCCATCGCTTTTTTGGCCATCGCTTTTTTCGCCATCGCTTTTTTCGCCATCGCTTTTTTCGCCATCGCTTTTTTTCGCCATCGCTTTTTTTCGCCATCGCTTTTTTTCGCCATCGCTTTTTTCGCCATCGCTTTTTTCGCCATCGCTTTTTTCGCCATCGCTTTTTTGGCCATCGCTTTTTTGGCCATCGCTTTTTTCGCCATCGCTTTTTTCGCCATCGCTTTTTTGGCCATCGCTTTTTTGGCCATCGCTTTTTTGGCCATCGCTTTATTCGCCATCGCTTTTTTTCGCCATCGCTTTTTTGGCCATCGCTTTTTTGGCCATCACTTTTTCGCCATCGCTTTTTTCGCCATCGCTTTTTTTCGCCATCGCTTTTTTTCGCCATCGCTTTTTTCGCCATCGCTTTTTTCGCCATCGCTTTTTTCGCCATCGCTTTTTTCGCCATCGCTTTTTTTCGCCATCGCTTTTTTGGCCATCGCTTTTTTGGCCATCGCTTTTTTGGCCATCGCTTTTTTGGCCATCGCTTTTTTGGCCATCGCTTTATTCGCCATCGCTTTTTTTCGCCATCGCTTTTTTGGCCATCGCTTTTTTGGCCATCGCTTTTTTCGCCATCGCTTTTTTCGCCATCGCTTTTTTCGACATTGTTTTTTTTCGCCATCGCTTTTTTCGCCATCGCTTTTTTCGCCATCGCTTTTTTTCGCCATCGCTTTTTTTTGCCATCGCTTTTTTCGCCATCGCTTTTTTTTGCCATCGCTTTTTTTTGCCATCGCTTTTTTCGCCATCGCTTTTTTTTGCCATCGCTTTTTCGCCAGCGCTTTTTTCGCCAGCGCTTTTTTTTTCGCCACATCGCTTTTTTTCGCAATCGCTTTTTTCGCCATCGCTTTTTTTCGCATCGCTTTTTCGCCATCGCTTTTTTCGCCATCGCTTTTTCGCCATCGCTTTTTTTGCCATCGCTTTTTTGGCCATCGCTTTTTTGGCCATCACTTTTTTCGCCATCGCTTTTTTTCGCATCGCTTTTTCGCCATCGCTTTTTTCGCCATCGCTTTTTTTTCGCCATCGCTTTTTTCGCCATCGCTTTTTGCACAGTACACCTACAGATTTTGTCCAAACATCACGCAAATTGGTACACAGTCTCTCTAGAGCCATTCAACGAAACGGGTCTTTCAGATTTATCAGACTCCATCCTGATTGGTTAAGATTGGCTTCCAAAGTTCACAGGAGTGCTCAGTTTCAAACAAAATGCTGCAAATCATGAACACATCGCGTGATTTCCGTGAAATTGTGCACCCACATTCCCACTAGGCCGAGGACGAAATGCCACATGAACAATTTCAACTCAGCCTCAAGGTGGCGCTATAACTGGCCGAAAAGTGTTTTTACCTCTAACTGCACGGATCTGTGGATAACCTGGTGGAGACCTGTGCCCGGAAGGGCACTTTTTCTAGTTCTGATTGTTTCTCCGCCGGTTTTCAGAAAGAATGTGTCCAAGTCTGCAAGGACCTTTACTGTGCTTCACATTTAGTTTGCAGATCAACCACGTCAACAACATCGCTGTGACGGAGTTCACATTCATAATGTAGCAGGGGATTAGTCACTGCTGTTACGCTTTAAAATGAAATACTGGAGGTGCAGTACACGTTCAGAACTAAATGCCACGCACGCACGCACACACAGATGCACACACAGACACACACACACACACACACACACACACACACACACACACACACACACAACACAAGTATGACTATTTACTGTACTAATTTAGGCTAAGTAGCAGCTTCAGGGTAGTCTTTAAAATATCTGCACCCTCCGCTCTCTCTCTCTCTCTCCAACTCTCTCTCAGTCCCCCGTCTGTCTATCTGTCTGTCTGTCTGTATCTCGCTTTCCCCCTCTCTCACACACACAATCATACGCACGCACGCACGCACACACACACACATCCATATTTTATATACGTCAACATATATGCCGCCTGTGGTGTATATGTTTAAATCTTTCATCTGTGCTCAGAGGGGTTACAGTAATCACCATAATAATTATGATAATAATCGTGATAAAAGTATAACACCTAATCAAATATTTATCAGCCTTTATTTCTCTATTTTGTAGAATGTTCTAGTGCAGGGGTTCACAACCACTGGTACTAGGACCCCCCCCCCCCCCCCCCCCCTTCTGGTGGCACACAGAGGAGTCGCACAAAAAAGGTGGAATGAAATATTTATATTACAACAAGTATAATTCTTCTGACCGAGCAATTGGTTGAAATAGGCTATCCAGCCGTGCTGAAATGAGCATGACAGCACACCTTGCAGTAAATAGAAGATTTGAGAACGGATGAATCACATTAGAAATATCAGTGTTGCTGATTAGTGATTAGACAGAGTTTTGTCAGAGCAGCAGCTTTATTGGCATAGGAATGGAACATAAAGGGCAGGTATTGTACTGTATTTTAACATCAGTTATTATGGTGGTATAATTGGAGAGCCAAATATTTTCTGAGGTGGTACTTCAGTTAAAAAAGGTTGGGAACCAATGTTCTAGCGGCATCACTTCATCTCCAACAGAATTATAGAGTCGACACGTTGAATCTTGATAGATCACACTAGTTCACACTAGTTCATAATACAATACAAAAGCTATCCAAATCCATCAGCTCCCACTGCAAAGTATTGGTTTATTGGTGGTGAAATTCAAACTGTCAGGTGTTTGCAATAAACAAACATCAAACGAGGACAATTTAAGTAGCTCAGCACAAAACTAATATACTTGTGGTTCCCCAAAGTCGACACAAAATGCCAGTGACTTTAAATTAGTCTCAATATTATTCAGCCGCTTCATGACAAGCATCTTTAGTACTTAGTAGAGCACTCACTAGGGGTGTAACGATATAGTAAAAGTGCGTTCAGACTTGGATGGTTAGAGCGGCGCGATTACATGCAAAGTCAATGCAAAGACGAGAATTGCGCAAACGGGCGCGGCGCGACCTGACGCAGTACAAACGGGACGAACCGAGGCAAATTTATACATTCAGGTAGTTTACTGTATCGATTTCAACGTTACGTCCGGCTGGGGAAACTGCCCCCCTGTCAGGTGAAAAGAATCAGCTTGGCATAGAAGGAAGCATGAGGTCAATCCACTGCCCCCCCAGGTTGGAAATGGCAGAGGAAGTGTAGCGCCCAGGATTACATTAGATAATTGACACTGGGTGAAAAAATGGGTTGCAAAATCGTGGGATTAAAAAAAAGGGAAAAGCAAGAACCAGAGATTTGACAAAGGATTTGACATACAGGGGTCCTTGCAGTGGCATCAAAATAATCACTTGAACCCTACATAATATTATTTGAAAATAGCCAATCTACAAACTCACAGGTGATCGTGCAAATATGTGGTGGGAAAAAACATATTTTTTAAACGTTTTAACATTCCTTTTTGGGGTTGCCTGGTACAAAATATATTTAGATGAGGGTCAAATACATATTACTTTCAGGGTCCTTGACACAAACACTGATCCAGGGTTCAAGTCAGAAGCTTGTAATCAGAGTTTGGGGACACATGGTGAAGATGGTTTATCGGTCATGTGGAGATATTGCTGTAATCCCCGCTGTCATCTGTGGACGGATTAGAAATATCTTCCTTTAATCCAAGACATTCCTCACATGAAATACATTATTATGTCTGAAGATTAGCATCGCTGTCCAGCATGTCACACACACACACACACACACACACACACACACACACACACAGAGATGTCTCTATGTGTGTTTAATCCCTGTCCGGAGATGTCATACTGATTAGAGTTCTAGACATCTTAAAAAGTGTGCCTGCTGGGGATTAGTGTCTCTGCATGTGCGATGCGTGTGTGCGTATTCGTGCCGTGGTGTGAATCTTCACTGGCCTCAACATTTCGATTCAGTTACGATTCACCTGTAAACGTTTTGATTTGATTACATGATGACATTAATATACTGTAGAAAATCAATCAACAGCTTGGGCTATAAAATACTATAGCCAACGGAGTCAATGCAGAATCGCCACATCACAATGCGGGTTAGAATCCATACTGTACGTTTTCACACACATGTAGGTACGTGCACATGCTGAGAAAATAATAAAAAGTCAGCCCTATTGTGAAAGTTTCATGTGGTAAACGTTAGGTTTGTAAATGCTAGGTTCTTGATCAATAGGTATGTGAATGCTACAAATGCAGCCTCTTCCATGCTACGGCAGAGTCTGTTCTTATATACGGCAGTGAATGCCGTACCCTGAAGCCATCCCTGCAGAAGTCTCTATACTCTCTAGACGGGTGTTACTTAACATCAGCAGGAGTGTATGTTTCCAACAATACCCTGTATGAGGGACTGCCAAGGATGAGCCAGAATGGAGCAGCCAGGAGAATGAGACTATAGCAGGACACTGACGAAGACACAAATAACTGC
The DNA here is from genome assembly GCF_964188405.1 of Protomyctophum parallelum. Lineage (NCBI taxonomy): Eukaryota > Metazoa > Chordata > Actinopteri > Myctophiformes > Myctophidae > Protomyctophum > Protomyctophum parallelum. The sequence continues at coordinate 35,636,328 of NC_139712.1, read as the reverse complement.
CAGCCAGCAGGTTGGTGCTGTGGGAGCCAACACATATACTGTAGGCACCGATCAAGAGGACGTCCCACATTAACATATGTGGATGTACTAAAGAAAGACGCAGGAGCACAAGGTATACCAACGAACTGGCCAGATGTATGGAGAACCGGCATGACTGGAAGTCAGTGGAAGCAAAGTCGGAGGGCTCGTCTGAGGACGACCTAGAGAGAGGGGAAAGCCTGGGGACCAGAGCAATCTGCCGGTGCAAAAACAAATGGCCCTGGGCATATTATCCACGCAGTGATATATTCTGGCCATGGGAGGCCAGAGGAATGCTACATAGGTACAGTACTTCAACATTGGTAAACCTATACGCATGGTCATAAACATTAGGCTTCACATCACACTGAGTCTACTGCATCATTTTAGTCTGTAGAGTCCGGTCTTTGTATGCTACGTCTGGACTAGGAATTGGCCTGCGCACGCACTCGCGCAGTAACCTTAAACGGTATTACAGCTCCCAGCGTGCGTGCGTGCATATCCAGTCTAAAAGGTTAAATTGGCTTTAAAAACAAGAATAGGGAAAGTAATAATTGCCCACAAAAAAATATTAAATCATGCACGTACGTACGCAACTACGCACAAATTGATATGTACACACACACACATGCACGCACATACTTAAACAGAACTTTCCAGGAGAGGAGAGGAGAGGAGAGGAGAGGAGAGGAGAGGAGAGGAGAGGAGACATTGTCGTCTCCTGTGGAGAGACACAGATGCAGGTTGACAGTAATGGAGAGAGTAGTGTGTGTGTGTGTGTGTGTGTGTGTGTGTGTGTGTGTGTGTGTGTGTGTGTGTGTGTGTGTGTGTGTGTGTGTGTGTGTGTGTGTGTGTGTGTGTGTGTGTGACTGTGTGTGTGTGTGTGTGTGTGTGTGTGTGTGTGTGTGTGTGTGTGTGTGTGTGTGTGTGTGTGTGTGTGTGTGTGTGTGTGTGTGTGTGTGTGTGTGTGTGTGTGTGTGGTCACAAGCGCACGCACGCGCGCGCGCACACACACACACACAGGATGCTGTGTGTGCATGCACTTCCACTTCTTTTTGCACTTCCACTTCATCTTCTTCCGTCATCCCCTTTTCATGTCTCTCTCCACGGTTAAACACTGGAAGCATCACCCCCAGCATCACTGCTACACCAGCATTGATGCTTCTCTCTCTCTCTCATTTTCACGTGGATTCCTTGGATCATGACTTAACTCCCCATATTAGGCCACACACGTTGCAGCCTATGACTACAGTTTGCATTTTCTTCAAAGGATCCCTGGCTAATAAGCCTTGTATGCCTTAATGCATTAATTATAATATAATTGCCCTCTATAACTAACATTAAAAACACCTTAAATATTTTATTTATTTTAGAAATAGCTCATCTTTTACTCAAGCGGGACAATGCCCGTCGCAAGTTGATGATGTCACTTCCTGAGGTTAATATGAGCTTTTTTTGCACATACATTCCATCATCATCATTTTTCGACCGCAGTCGAGATCATTCCATATAGGGCTGGACCACGCATCGACAAATTACATTCAAGGACCACTTCACCACTTTTCAACCTATCTTCATATAATAGGTCCTCACTAATAATCATGAAGAATTTTTTTTTTTCCTAATCGGTCTGTGTCTCATAGGAGGGCTGTGGGCAGTTCAGAAACCGTCTTCCAGTGACATCATCGATGGGGAATACAAGCTAATAGAAACTGCAGGCTTTCTAGTCCTGAAAAGTTGCAATGTGAAAATGGAAGCCATCGACATCGTTCTCACAATAATGAAAATCTAAACGTTTTTGTAAAGAAATATTGTTTAAAAAATAATCTGCCTAATGATGATATCACTGGAAGACGGTTTCTAAACTGCCCACAGCCCTCCTATGAGACACAGACTGAGTAGGAAAGAATCGTGCCATTTTATCATGATCATTAGTGAGGACCTATTATATGAAGATAGGTTGAAAAGTGGTGAAGTGGTCCTTTAACTTGCGCCAGGCTTTGTACCTCTTGAGTAAAATTAAAATTAAAAACAGTTTCTAAACTAAATGAAATGTTTAAGGTAGTTTTTAATTGTAGTTATAGAGGCCAATTATAATGCATATAAGGCTTATTAGCTAGGGATCTTTTTCAAAGCTTCAACTTTTTGCTGATTCTCCTACACAATTTGTACAAATCTCACACAAATCAGTACTCTGGAGTCATGACCACATCGTCCGATCATCATCACATATTGAGGGGCTTATAACAATGCAGAGCCCAAAGCAATTTCACAGAGACTTAAGGGGCGCCGCAAATGCGACAAATGCCACTGCCACTGTCACTTCTCACAAATGTCAAAAGATGGTGTTTACAAATTTGGAATCACACATTGTGCGACCTCTAACACACCTCCAATACAGCTGCCATTTGTTTGGCATTACAAATGCACGTCTTGTTTCTGTATATATATGCACTCATTTTAGCATGCGTGGGTGCTTGCGTGCGTGTGTGCGTGCATGCATATGAGTGAGAATGAGTGAGAGAGAAAGACTGTGTGTGTGTTTCTCCAATACAAGCATCTTTAATTAGAATATTTCTGTTAACTCAGCACCTACAAGCACAACACACACACGCACACGCACACGCACACACTCACACACACACACACACACACACAAAAAGGCAGTTTTCAGGGAAACAGTAAACTCCTGAATCAGCGACACATGGGGTCATCAGTGACTTCCAGGTGTTTCTAGTCAGCCTTTTGTTTCTGGAAACAATCACACTGATCCAGGATCAGTTCCTTGCTATGTCAACAAACACTGACGTACTGCTCTATAGACGAATCCACGGAGGTGTGGCCTGGGTGCAGCCATAGCTGAGGTGTGGCCTGGGTGCAGCCATAGCTGTGGTGTGGCCTGGGTGCAGCCATAGCTGAGGTGTGGCCTGGGCGCAGCCATAGCTGAGTTGTGCAGTACCATTAAAAAAACGTAGGTTGCTGTGTGATGATGTGGTGCTCAAACCATTTCATCTCAAGGTCCCCCAAAATGATATGTATTTGGCCCCGACCCCCCCCCCCCCCCCCCCTCCCATCTCACAATATTTAATTCCAGGGACCCCCTGAAGCAAAGATTTAAGTTGAGCTGTTCGCTCTAAAAGGATACTGTATATTCGAAGATGAGCTTTTCCCCTACAGGGGATGCACACGCAAATTAGACACACCAACGGACCGACATGCGGAAACAACGGTCGGACATGCGTCGGACATGCGGTCGAACATGCGCAGCTCCTCGACTCCCTCCGTGCTTGCGGTTAGGGTTAGGCTAGGGTTTGAATAACAGTTTTAATAACAGTCGGACCAATATAGTATGTCTAAACCAGGGGTGCCCAAAAGGTAGATTGCGAGCTACCAGTAGATCACAAAGGCTGTGCAGGTATAGATCACATGGCATGGTCATAAAATATATTTAATTTAAATATGAAAAATCGCATCTGCCACTTGAATTAAGGTGACTTGATTGACATCTAAAAGGGCCTGTCAGCTCAAACACACAATGCAATACTTTGTGAGTGTTGAAACAAACAAAACCTACCAATTCCATTTTTCCCCTATTTCCCTTTTGTCTCATGTCTTACTGTAGGCTACATGTAACTATTCCAAAGCCCCCTCAGGTACATTTTTAAACAAATATCAGCAATGGGATCATCATTCTTTTGGTGGGTAGATCTCGCTGAGCTTGTCATTTTGAAAGTGACTCTCAAGTCAAAAAGGTGTGGTCACCCCTGGTCTAAACTAAAGCCTGTACACTATCTATAGATATCAAGCTCTCAGGCTATACAAGATTCAATTAGATCTATAGAAACTCACACGATACAAACTTCAATGAAATCTACAAATGACATAGAGATCTTATAGATTGGCTATTTTCACTGGGACGCCAGGTTTCAAGTAGCCTGCAGGGATCAATACCATTTTCGGTTTCTAATCCGGACTTGAGCAGAAACATTACGTCATCAGGCGGCCCGGAACCCACGACCCGAATCAAGCACCTGCATAAAATGTGTTTGCAATAAATGTTTTTTTTTTTTTTTTGTATAATATTCATCATCGTAGCACTATGTGGGGAACAAAGACAATGTGATGCCAACCGCAACCCGCCTTTGTTCTCTAAACCGGATCACACAGCTGTTAAATACCAGGCTTTCCTCCGTGAGGTTAGGGTTCAAGAGGTCAATAAATAGGTTGATCGTAATGCCACTTCATGGCACTGATCTAGGAACTGATCCTTATAAGGTGGGATTTGAAAGTTGACATAGAAAATGATACGTGTGTGTGTGTGTGTGTGTGTGTGTGTGTGTGTGTGTGTGTGTGTGTGTGTGTGTGTGTGTGTGTGTGTGTGTGTGTGTGTGTGTGTGTGTGTGGCGGTGCTTTATTGAATAGACGGAAGGAAATGGGCGCAACCAGATACAGAGAAAGAGAGAGAGAGAGAGAGAGAGAGAGAGAGAAAGAGAGACGCTAAAATTCACACCAGCAACAGCAGTGATTTCTCTGTGTTTTTCCACTCAACTGGACAACGTACAAAACATCTACAACCAGTGTTCCGGGGACCACCAGTGGTCCTTGGGGGGGGGGGGGGGGGGGGGGTGGTCTTGAGACCATAAAATGGCATGGGTCCACTTACTGGAGTATTTCTGTATTTTTTTAATCCACGAATTATGCACTAATTCCATCCAATCAGGAGAGAGAACTGGGAAACTGGAACATAAGCTGAAAAATGGTTTTTAATTGGTTCTTCTATCCTGATTGGATGTCATGACATTGGTATCCTGGCATGAAAAAGTATTTTCTGCTATGTTAATTAAAGATTTGGTGAAACAAGGAGAAGGGGGTCTCCCTGTTACTGAACAAACACTCTATTTATACGCTATGGCAAAAATGACTATGAGAACTATAGCAATGATCTGAATACATTACATTTAACAAACAAAGAAAAATAAATCGCTTACAGCACCTTTAAAAGTAACTGAATGACACAACTTAATCAACCAAGAATACATTTGGGAGAATATTCTGCACTCCCCTCTGCACTCCCCTGAACAATCACATTACAGAGTTACAGTGCTAGACCCTCTGCAATCACGCCCGTCTCCTAACTCTGTGTTTCCCAAAATGGCTTCGGGGTCCCCCTTTGGGGCTCCACTTCGGGGTCTCCCTTTGGGGCTGCCACAGTGGGGAGTGAGGCTTTCTCTAATCCAACTTTTGCATGTTGAACAAACTCATAACTTGCCATTTGGGATAAAATTCTAGTCAAACTCGTGAAAATAGGCAAACATCGGTTATTTTCAGTACTAGTCATATGAGAAGTAGGCTTCCTATATATATATATATATGGGCTTAAGTGGGTAACATGTTTGAGCGTGCGTGCATGCGCGCGCAGCGCGTGTGTGTGTGTGTGTGTGTGTGTGTGTGTGTGTGTGTGTGTGTGTGTGTGTGTGTGTGTGTGTTTTACGATGAGAGAGAATAACTTTGAAGCAACGATTACACACTCATGAAAGAATGTTCTGTCTCTCTCACACACACACACACACACACACACAACTCTGCATGGGATCTTTATAAGTCTCAAGAGTTGTTCTGCATAGTGTCATGATGAGAGCGAGAGAGAGACAGAGAGAGAGAGAGAGAGAGAGAGAGAGAACACAGTCTTACGATTGAGAAAGGCCGCCATAGGCAGACCTGGCTCCCAAGAGAAGACAGAATATGCACCCACTGCACAGAAAACGAGGTAGAGTCTCAGCTACACTTCCTAACCGTTAGGGATGGGTCCGATTAATCGATTAATCGATTATCGTTGATAGGACCCGAAATCGATTATGAAAATTAATAATCGATAATCGTTTTTTTTTTTTTTTTTTTTTTTTTTTTTAATGAAAATCTGTTGGAAAGGCAATATTGTCATCCAAACAGGACAGGGCTATAGGCCTACCAAAGTGTGCCTGGGATGTGTCTGTGTAGCTGCATGACTGAGAGGAGTGTGAGTGGAGATTGATTCCAATCAAGATACAGGTTTGGAGGATTTAGCAGGTGTTGGGAATTTACCTAATCAGGCCTAGGCTGGGGTTGCTATGGTGATCAATTGGATCAACAGTGGTCCAGGGACCACCAGTGGTCCTCATTTAAAAGATGGAGTTAGTAACCAAATGGACCCTTATTAACTCTCAAGAGTTACAATTATTATTAATCAACTACATCAGGGGTTCCCAAACTTTTTTGACTTAGGTACCCCTTGGGGGGAAGATTTTTTTTTATTTGTAGGGTTCATAAAAAAAAAAAAAAAAAAAAAAAAAGCCCCCCCCCCCTCCCTAAAATTCGATTAATCGATTAATCGTTAATATTGAATTATACAAATCGATTTTCATTTTGGACACATTTACACATCCCTACTAACCGTATGCCCACTCCCACTGTACCAAGACATCAGAGACATACATACGAGGTAGAGTCTGAGCTACACTTCCTAACCGTATGCCCACTGTACCAAGACATCAGAGACATACTTCCCATGGATACAATCACCCAAGGAGAGTTCGTACAAATGAATGCAAAAACATTGAAATACTGCTGTCAACTTTCAAAAGTATAAAGCGTCTCCAATATGGATGTACAGCTATCTCTGACAGAAGATGCACAATCTTTGTATAGTTTCACTGTAAGATAGTATTACTCAAAGTGTCAATGTAACACAGCTCTGCCCAGGCGAAAATAAATATATTTATTCCATACTTAAGTACACTTTTAGCACAGAAAGTATGTTAAATGTATACTTGTAGTGTCTCTAATCATATTAATAGTACATTTTTGCTAAATATAATATAAGTGAACATAAATTAATTTGTGATTTAGCACATTTGTGATAAGTGCACTAAATGAGAAATATATTTCAAATAGTATGAAAATATGCTTTCCATGAGTGCATTCATTTTATGTTTACTTTTGTCTAACTTAAATACATATAATCACAAATACATTTGTGATTATTATATTTGAAGTACTTTATCAATATATTCACAAGTTCTCCTGAACATGCATTTATTGTAAGATGTACTTTAATTATAATAATTAAAAATATATTGGTGATTATTATATTTTAAGTCCATTAGCAATATATTCATAGCAAGTTCTCCTGCACCTGCATTTATTGTAAGATGTACTTTAATATAATAATTAAAAATACATTTGTGATTATTATATTTTAAGTCCATTAGCAATATATTCATAGCAAGTTCTCCTGAACATGCATTTATTGTAAGATGTACTTTAATATAATAATTAAAAATACATTTGTGATTATTATATTTTAAGTCCATTAGCAATATATTCATAGCAAGTTCTCCTGAACATGCATTTATTGTAAGATGTACTGTAATATAATAATTAAAAATACGTAAATAAATAAAATAATTCTGGACTATTTTTTGCAAGTAGAAATTAATGCGGGTCTTAGAGGGTTAATATTGTTATTATTACATGGATTCTGATGTGAGCTAAATAATGCTGTTGCATTTCCATTGTGCCATGGCTCCACCTAGTATGATACGTGCACTGTATGCACAGACGGTGACGTCACTGACGTGACGCTGCGTGTGTGTTTGTGTGTTTGTGGGATTGAGTGTGTGTGTGTGTGTGTGTGTGTGTGGGTTGTGCTTAAATAGCCAATGCGAACTGTCTAGTGTCTAATCGTAATACTTAGGCAGAAACCAACTATTGTCGAAGAACAATGTTGATGTAACTGAGTTCACTGAGTGAGCTATATTTTATATACAGAGATTTAGAAGGAGTAAGCTAAATCGTGAGGCGACAATTCCTCTCCTTCCGTGTTTCTCTTCTCCTGCGGGAGATCAGATTCAGATCACAGCAGCCAGAGGGGGAGGGACTGAGAGCTAGTTTGGGCCTATTAGAAGACAGGGCAGTGTTGCAGGTTTGCGAATTGTAAGCGAGTTGTAGTGTGTGTAAGTAGCGTGGTTAAAGGCCTTGTTTCTGGGCCTGTTGGGGCAACAGCATAGGCAACAGTGTTTAGTGTTCCGTGTAGGGAAGCCTCGGGGGTGTGTAACCTCGCCTCACCAGGCTTTCCACCGCCTCGGAGGAAAGCCTGGTCTCTGTTTCAAAAGTCCGTATGATCCGGGCTGGAGACGGATGATATGGTTACGTCATGTTGTAGTATTGTTTTGTAGTCGACAGACAGGAACAACAGGCGGCGGCAACTTCCTTTTCCCTCTCAATAAAAGCTCTCGTAGCCTGTAGCTTTTATTGAGAGGGAAAAGGAAGTTGCCGCCGCCTGTTGTTCCTGTCTGTCGATTTCTTGGGACTACAAAACAATACTACAACATGACGTAACCATATCATCCGCTCCCGCGACGGATCATATACCGAAATGAAATGGTGCCCAGGCTAGGGGGTGTGGGTGCTTGGGGCGATAGTGTTTGTAGTAAACAAATGCATTGCCGGCGTGAGTGTGGAAGGGAGGCATCTTTGGTGGCAGTGCAATGACCATTGTTTGGCGGGTGGTGTTGAGTGTTGGCGATCGGCGCGATAGGAGGAGATAGCGTTGCAACACTGCGAAGGGTAAGTGTGTGAGTGTAGTGTGTAAGATGGTGTTGTGGGTGTTGCAGTAGTGACGTAGCTGTTGTGGCTTTGGGTCCCTTTCCGTGTGTTGGGTACAACTTCTCACTTGTTAAAAAAAAAAATATATATATATATATATATATATATATATATATACAGCCGCGTCAACTCCGTGGGTGCAGAGGCGCAGAAGCACCCACGGGCAAAATAATAAGCCAATATCAATATGCAGAATATGCACCCACTGTCCTGACTGAAATGTCCCTTCCCCAGTGGTCATGTTTTCATGCACGTAGTCACTGTAAGTCACATGGTTGGGGGCGCTTGGGCCAGATAGGTGTTGGGCCGCCGCCCATGGGCATTCAAATGCTAATAAGGTGGCTTTTGTTCTGCTGCCAGGTAGAGAGTATAAATGTTGCATACAGTACAGTTAGGGCTGCAACTAACGATTAATTTCATAATCGATTCATCGGCCGATTATTTAAACGATGAATCGATGAATCGGATTATGGCACCTTTTTGCAATTACTTAAAAAAAATTGCTTCAAATTATTTTAGGCATGTTATAACTAACAATAAAATAATAACAATAAAAATGAATACTCATTCAAAATTAATATTTTACCCCCTTTTTTTATCCAATTTGATTTCATTGCCATTCCTACTTGTAATGATACTGTAATCTGTAATGTTGACCGTGTATAGCTGACTGTCTCTTTCCATTTCTATCTCTGGGACCCCAATTTTTATTTTTTAATTTCTATGGTAAAATCAATTGTGAGTCCATTTGGTTCCATTTTTGCACTCTCTGTTACAGACCCTTTAGGGTCCACTTGGTTTACTTCCTAACTATCTATAATGTAGCTGGAACTCCCACTATGAGAACCACTGTCCTACACAGTCTGTGTGGACACGCACGCACACACACAGTCACACACACACACACACACACACACACACACACACACACACACACACACACACACACACACACACACAGTGCACACAAGTTACAAGTAGCATGATAGGGGAAACCGTTCTTATAGCAGCCATATTGGCATGTTCTCTAGGGTCTAGGCTCTAGTATCACATATTGCTAAAGTTAAACAGCACTGAATAAATCATTAAGCAAAAACGTTCACTTCACGGAGATTTTTGCCCTGTGCCCACTTCAATGCGCTGCTGTGATTACACAGGTGGAACAAATGAGGAGCTAACGATCGTTAGCAAGCTACACTGCTATAGTGCTCGTCGTAGACAGCCTGCAAGCTCACAGATTCAGACATTGTGGAGCATTTTTTGTCATAAGACAAACAAATATGGACAGTGGCCGTGCTCACAAATGCCATGTTTTGGGACCTGTTTGGGGCATTTTGCAAGCAGATCATCGCAGCCACAGAGCTGACGCTCTCCCTCTGTGTGTGTGTGTGGGGGGGGGAGACTGAAGTTAGTTGGGAGAGAGAGGGGTAGATGCGGACCGGGCGCTCTGGTCACGTTCAAGACAATATTGTGGGTGCGTTTGGAAATGCACACCGGGAGCGCACTCGCCTATTAGTTTGCATTGCACAGTGCGCTCAGTGCGCTATTTCCGAACGCGCCCTGTGTTGTGTTTATACCGACCCGTTGCATATTGTTCGTTCAGCCTAGTGCCGTTACGGAACGGTAAAAAGAAAGCAGCTTTACGTTACATTTTAATGTTGGAAAACACCCGCGATAATAATCGATAAGATAATTCGTTGGCAACGAATTTAATTATCGATTTGTATCGATTTAATCGATTCGTTGTTGCAGCCTTAAGTACAGTACAGGATTTATTTCCATTTGACTACGATGATGAAGCCACCTCCAGCCAAGAAGAGATTCGTCCAGTCCATGCTACAATTCGGCGGCGCCGCCGCCGCCGGCTAAAACACACCCTAACCAGGGCTCGACGCTTAGCATTTTTCCAAGTAGCACGTGTGCGCCTAAGTTGAAAAATATAGTAGCACACAAATTATTTTAGGAGCACGATGAAAAGTTATCAAATTATGTGTTTTTGAGGGGCGCTAGCCCCTCCTATATACAGCTTTAGTCCCCAAACGTCTCAATATTTTCCATTGACAATGATCGGAGAAATTAGGTCAAAATTCCAATAATTATGACGTAAATTAAACCATGATGTATGATGATAAGAGTGCCCCTCACTTCACACAGGTGTGATTCTTCTTTAATAAAGTGATATGAGGTAGGGGCAGGCAATATGACAAAATATTATATCACAATATATTTTCAGAAATGATCACAATATTGATATTCATCTGGATATCATATATTTTTTATATAATCTATATAATCAATTTGTTTTTATACTGATAAACTATTAGTTTGGTATGCAGAATTGTAGATAGATAGATAGTCAATTCATTTTATGAATGGATGGACAGACAGACTATCTGTTTTTATCTTGCTGTTCCATCATGTGAGTGTGACATTTAGACAGTGCAGAGGCTACTCAATGGTGAATTAGTATGGTAACATTCTCCTTGGCTCTGTCTGACTGCTTCAGTTCAGACAGAACATCGGACATATAGGCTACACCTCGGCGTGGTGGAAGGAGGTGGTGGGGGGATCTTTGCCTTTTTTACGTTGCTCGTTATGCAGGCCAGTGAGGCCACTGACTAGCTCTGGTCCATAGCTCTAGTCTAATGCGTTGCATTTAGAGTTATGGACCTGAGCTAGCCACTGACTAATAATATATCCAGCCAGGTCGGTCATTCGTATTGCGCTGCGCAATAGCATTGAGGTGCTAAGCAAGGGTTGTTTTGGTATACCAATCAATCAGTCTACTCCATGTGCGTGTGCACTCTTTACGTGCGCGGCTGCACGCTGTTTCACCCACGTTTGGTTAAAAGTTATATCAAGTGATGTTTTAACATTACAAACTTTCTAAATAACTTTAGTATTCAACGTGTCGGGGTCCTAGCAACTCCTTCTGTCTTCTGTGCTACCCTGCTGCGTTCGCTCCGCTGCTCAGTGAGGAAGAGAACTGAGTAGCAACACAGGGAGGGGCGGGGCGGTGGGAGCAAAGGGGACAGATCTCCAAATGAACGCCGCATTGAGCCTCGACACGTTGTTAGCTTGTAGCTCTGCTCTTTTTGGCGAACGACACCGCCGTTCAGAAATATAAATTTAGGTATAGAACCGCGACTATAGAATGTGCACTTGCTGTAGACAGAGACTTCTCTTTATCACGATTCAATCATGTAGTCGCACCTGTGCGACAAATTTAATTTTACAACTCGCACGGTGATATTTTTTGTCGCAAATGCGAGTACCTAGTCTAAGGCTGCAACAACGAATCAATTAAATCGATACAAATCGATAATTAAATTCGTTGCCAACGAATTATCTTATCGATTATTATCGCGGGTGTTTTCCAACATTAAAATGTAACGTAAAGCTGCTTTCTTTTTACCGTTCCGTAACGGCACTAGGCTGAACGAACAATATGCAACGGGTCGGTATAAACACAACACAGGGCGCGTTCGGAAATAGCGCACTGAGCGCACTGTGCAATGCAAACTAATAGGCGAGTGCGCTCCCGGTGTGCATTTCCAAACGCACCCACAATATTGTCTTGAACGTGACCAGAGCGCCCGGTCCGCATCTACCCCTCTCTCTCCCAACTAACTTCAGTCTCCCCCCCACACACACACACACACACAGAGGGAGAGCGTCAGCTCTGTGGCTGCGATGATCTGCTTGCAAAATGCCCCAAACAGGTCCCAAAACATGGCATTTGTGAGCACGGCCACTGTCCATATTTGTTTGTCTTATGACAAAAAATGCTCCACAATGTCTGAATCTGTGAGCTTGCAGGCTGTCTACGACGAGCACTATAGCAGTGTAGCTTGCTAACGATCGTTAGCTCCTCATTTGTTCCACCTGTGTAATCACAGCAGCGCATTGAAGTGGGCACAGGGCAAAAATCTCCGTGAAGTGAACGTTTTTGCTTAATGATTTATTCAGTGCTGTTTAACTTTAGCAATATGTGATACTAGAGCCTAGACCCTAGAGAACATGCCAATATGGCTGCTATAAGAACGGTTTCCCCTATCATGCTACTTGTAACTTGTGTGCACTGTGTGTGTGTGTGTGTGTGTGTGTGTGTGTGTGTGTGTGTGTGTGTGTGTGTGTGTGTGTGACTGTGTGCGTGCGTGCGTGTCCACACAGACTGTGTAGGACAGTGGTTCTCATAGTGGGAGTTCCAGCTACATTATAGATAGTTAGGAAGTAAACCAAGTGGACCCTAAAGGGTCTGTAACAGAGAGTGCAAAAATGGAACCAAATGGACTCACAATTGATTTTACCATAGAAATTAAAAAATAAAAATTGGGGTCCCAGAGATAGAAATGGAAAGAGACAGTCAGCTATACACGGTCAACATTACAGATTACAGTATCATTACAAGTAGGAATGGCAATGAAATCAAATTGGATAAAAAAAGGGGGTAAAATATTAATTTTGAATGAGTATTCATTTTTATTGTTATTATTTTATTGTTAGTTACAACATGCCTAAAATAATTTGAAGCAATTTTTTTTAAGTAATTGCAAAAAGGTGCCATAATCCGATTCATCGATTCATCGTTTAAATAATCGGCCGATGAATCGATTATGAAATTAATCGTTAGTTGCAGCCCTAACCTAGTCGCACTGTCGAGCCCTGACCCTAACTAGTCCTTAATATCTCCGGAAAACCCACCAATAAGCCCTTATCCAACACAAATTAACAATTTTTTCTCAAGCCGCACAATTTCACTGGAGCGCAGCGCTTATATGCACGCAGACAGCACATGATACAGGCCTACGCATGTCCCGTCCCAAACACTGAGGACAATGAGGAGGTAAAGTAAACTTGTTTATAATGTGGCAAGAAAAATATATTCCAATTACTTTTCGGTGTGCACTCACCATGAATCCAAGCAGAGGTCCTCACAAGTATAGCGGCCCGTGAGCAAAAAGTTGATATCTAACTTTGGCTATAATCAGCCAAATCTCAACCGATTGGTATAATTCCAAATGGTATACACTCAATGAAATTTATATTTTCCATTTTATAAGTCATAGAGCCAGAGAAAGGAGAGATATGGTAGGGGAAGCACTAACCCCTGTTAGCCATGCAGCCTATATGTTTCATGAGCTGTGGTGGCTTGCACTCTCTCAATTAGGGATTTAGTGGTTAATTTCACTGATGTGTACAACCTTTATTCAAATAGTTGCAAATGTATTAATTAAAAGACTGAGCATGTATGTTATGTTTGATATAAGGCCAAACCTCAAAGAATATATTCAGAGTATACTCTTCATTAGCAAACTGTAAATAAAGTACCAAACGGAAGAAGAAAAAAAAACGTTTTTCCCCAGGGGGGGGGGGGGGGGGGGGGGGCTGCACCCACCGCCGTTATAGGAACCTGACGCCTCTGTATATATATATATATATATATATATATATATATATATATATATATATATATATGGGCATAGTGGTGCCTTGGCCCTCGTAGACAGAAAGTAATTTGGTGAACTTTTCCACTGATTATTAAACAAAATAAACACACACACACACCCAGTGGTTATATGGGGAGGAGGACTGATGATGGATGGGGAATGTTTTGTAGGAAACTTGGACACCAACATCGTCAGAATGAAGCACGGTTCATCCTTCGTTGCCTGACGGTGTGGCGCGTCGAAAATAGCAGACCTATATACAACTGTCTCTACGACGGTCGACCGACGAGCTGCCTATATGCGAGCTTGGAGATCTGCTATTTTATTATACGTGCGCGCGACACCGTCGTGCACGGGAGCACAAATCACAGGAGAACACAGAACACAACTAGGCTCGAGGAACGGAGCGCGAGACAACTTTATCGGCATGCTATGCGGCGAGAGACACGTACCGGGCGCGCGAGCGGTTGTTGTATTAATGAAAAATTTCACTCACAGTGACTGTGTGTTAATTAACCTCAATTCCACACCAGACTAAACAGCAAAACCAATGAAAAAAGCCCTCGTTAATTCATCAATAAATTCATTCATTAGTGCATTACTCGATGCCAGCCGCCCGCCCGCCGGGGATAATAAAACAAGAGGGAGGAGAGGAGAGGGCGAGCGGAGAAGTTTCAGCAGATGCGAGCCGAGACATTCCGTTTTAAATGTCCAACATGCTCCCAAACCAAAGTAGCTAAACTATAGGCGTATTATACATACTACTTGTACACACAGTATTCTACTAAACAACAATAGTTGACAGTACCATAACCTCATCACTGTCGTGTCCTGTTTTAACAACTCTGACTGTCTGAGAGTGAAGGTATGCTATAACCAAATGTTGAAATGTACCCGGCATTTGGTTACATTCGTACACTCTCAGTGACTCAGTCAATTACAAACTTACACACATAATACTATTACTACAGACAGACAGTAGGCTACAGCCTGAGTGTATGCGTCACTTGTCATAATAATGAACAACAGGGCGGAGAAGTCGTGATTGTATTTCTTAAAACTGTTCTGAATGTCATGTATGCAATGTCAGAGCAGACTACAACACATGTAACACAATACTACACAAAACAGCACTATTAGTAGTCCTACACAACAGTGGGAGTCAGTTTAATGACAGTATGGCTATAAATAAAGGAAAAACTGAGAACACAGCTGGGGCGGAGAGGAGAGGAGTAGAGTAAGAAAGGAATGACTTTCTTTCTCTCTTGTTTATCTTTGAACGTGACTCCAATAAAAGTAGAAACGCACTATTTTGACAGTAGTTACACGCAGGTAGTAGTAGAAGTTCTTACCTTGGAACATGTCAGATCCTCGCGCACAGACGGCCAGTAAAACCAACACAACACAAGTTCTGGGTCCGTCCATGCCATACCGGACCGACGGGAGTCCCAACCCGAACCCAACCGAATCACACAACAAAAGAACCGAACCGAACTGAAACTGAACTGAAGTGAACTCCAGTGGACCAGAAGTGGACCACACCAGGAGGGAGGGGCCGGTAAAGTAGAAACGGGTCCGAGCCTAGTAGGAGAACCGGGTTCCTGTCCGTCCCTCTTTCTGCACGAGACCACAGTGACTCCTTCTGCTGGGTACCGATGTTCTGACGTCACACACACACTAATATCTGTCTGTCTGTCTGTCTGTCTGTCTGTCTCTCTCTCTCTCTCTCTCTCTCTCTCTCTCTCTCTCTCTCTCTCTCTCTCTCTCTCTCTCTCTCCTAATAAAAACTAATTGGACAAATTAACAGATGGTGATTCATTAGTTGGTCTGTCTGTCTGTCTGTCTGTCACACACACACACACACACACACACACACACACACACACACACACACAAACACAATTTTACTATACTTGTGAGGAGATCACATTTTTAGGATGGCAATATGAATGTAATTGTATAAACTGCCCATTGAAAGCCATTTTCGCAAATTTTCAGCATTTGTCACAGTCACACTCCAAAAATAGAGCTCACAACAAATTGCGCTGTGACATGCACATTGTGAGCTCTTATCAGCTACTTTTGTTGAATGACATGGCCCTGGTCCCTGACTACCCTCGACTGGCCAGTGGCCACGACCCCTTCTGAAAAAATCCTTGATTCTCAATCTCACAGTCGAATGTTGGCACTTGCAGAGAAGGCATGGTGTGTGTGTGTGTGTGTGTGTGTGTGTGTGTGTGTGTGTGTGTGTGTGTGTGTGTGTGTGTGTGTGTGCGTGCGTGCGTGCGTGCGTGCGTGCGTGCGTGGTGTGTGTGTGTGTGTGTGTGTGTGTGTGTGTGTGTGTGTGTGTGCGTGCGTGTGTGTGCGTGCGTGCGTGCGTGCGTGCGTGTGTGTGTGTGTGTGTGTGTGTGTGTGTGTGTGTGTGTGTGTGTGTGTGTGTGTGTGTGTGTGTGTGTGTGTGCGTGCGCGCGCGTGCGTGTGTGAACAAAGCGCACCATTCACTGTTAAATTATCTGGTTCTCTACTGCTCTCTTCAGGTGGATCAGAGTATGACAGCAGTCGTGAGAGCATTTTTGAAGATACATAAATAGTGAACTAGTGTTTAGGAGTAATATAAACATGTTTTTTCTTTTTTCTTTGCAAACTTCTTCATTTTGTTGAGGAAATGCAGATCCAGATCACTCATAGCATCTCTGAGGATATAATTCTGGATGAGCAGGACATGTGCAGAATTTTGTACAAAATGGGGCCACTCCTGAAAACTTTGGAAGGCAATGTTAGCCAATCAGTGTAGAATCTGAGAAATCCAACAGACTCGTCTTGATCACATGACTACAGAGATCATGTACGTACAGATTTGCGTGAGATTTGGATGAAATCTGTGCGACTAACATAAACAATGTGTTTTCCAGAAATCGGCCTCATGGTGGCGCTATAACCGGCAGTTGTGGAGGGATGCAGGGAAAATGTTTTTCCATGGCCTCTAGGGAGTATGCAACATACCGGTAAATTGTATACAGATGATGCAGTTATAGGTAAAACAGGAATTGCCCTCTTATAGCACCACCGTGAGGCTGATTTGGAAAACAATGAGTGGCATGTCATCCTCGGCCTAGTGGAAATGTGCGTGCATAATTTCCCGGAAATTGCACACTGGTTTGTGATTTGTGGCATTTTGTTCGAAACGGACCACTCATGTGAGCTTTGGAAGCCAATCTTAGCCAATCAGGATGGAAGAAGGGAAATGGTGCAGATCCGTGTTGATCACATGACTATGGAGATAAAATGTATGGATAAAATGTGTACGAGTAATCTACATAAATGTGTTTTGCCTAAATCGGCCTGATGGTTGCGCTATAACAGGTCGTTGAGGAATATTTAAAGCAGAGTTTCATCGTTGGCATCCAGGGAGTGTGTGTGCAAAGTTTGGCATGGATCGGGCCAACGGTGCCGGAGATTAGCTGGTAACGGACGGACGGAAGGAAGGAAGGACGGACGGACGGACGGACACACGCACACACACACGGACGGAGTGCTAAACATACTCTTACCCATGCCTTCGGCCTGGTGGAGACTATGAATCGATTATTAGTTAATTATTAGGTAATTAGCCATAATAGTTTCTGTTTAAAACCATGTTTGTTGCCTTTCGAGTTCAAATGCATCAACATGCAATAAATGGCAGTTATTATAATCAAACAAAGCAACAAAACTGTGCGTGAGAGTAAGAAGTAGGCCTACATTTTGATTAATATATCGTATCTGTCAGTGTTACACACCAGGACCATGCACCAGTTGCATATATGCATCAAGATTCAAGACTTTATTGCCATGTCAACAGAGTTGATTGGAATTTGTTTCAGTGCACTAAAAACATACATACGATACATACACATATTCACATCACATAATCAGACAGAACACGATACAAAAGTACAGACATCATATGAGGGGGACCAATAAATAAGAAGAATGCAAAACGTTACAATTCATGTTGAATAAATAAGTAGCAAATTCATCACAGTTCATCGTTTAACAAAGCAGCTTCACGCTGTAAAGTGAGAGTGAAAAGAGGGTCAGCATTCAGGAGGCGAACAGCCTTGGGATAAGTGCTGTTCTTGAAGCGGGAGGTATTGCTCTTAAGAGACCGGAGTCTCTTACCTGAGGGCAGGGGTGCGAAAAGAGAGCAGGCAGGGTGGGAGGGGTCAGCGATCACCTTCTGCATCCTGCGCTTAGTGCGTGTGGTGTAGATAGAGGAGACGGATGGGAGGTCGAGGCCAATGATTTTTGACGCTGTGCGTACCACCCTTTCCAGCCGTTTCCTCTCTAAGTCGGTGGTGTTTCCATACCACACTGTGACTGAGAAGACGAGGACACTCTCCACAGTGGCTCTGTAGAAGTGAACCAACGCCTCCCCCGTCACACCGAACTTCTTTAAGAGGCGTAGGAAGTGAAGCCTCTGGTGGGCTTTACTCAAGATGTTACTAGTGTTAACTTCCCATTTCAGGGAGCAGCATATAGTGGTGCCAAGGAATTTAAAACTGTCAAACCTTTCGACAGGCTGGTCATCGATAACCAGGGATGGGGGCATAATCCCCTTTTTCCGGAAATTAAAGATAATTTATTTGGTCTTAGTCAGGTTTAGGATAAGGTTATTCGAAGTGCACCAGTCTATGAGGGCTGCCAC
This sequence comes from Protomyctophum parallelum, assembly GCF_964188405.1. Taxonomy (NCBI): domain Eukaryota; kingdom Metazoa; phylum Chordata; class Actinopteri; order Myctophiformes; family Myctophidae; genus Protomyctophum; species Protomyctophum parallelum. The sequence continues at coordinate 35,617,530 of NC_139712.1, read as the reverse complement.
CTCGGCACTGTAGGCTGATTCGTCACCATTTTTAATATAGCCAACGACAGTTGTGTCATCTGCATATTTAAAAAAAGAAACAAATTGAGAATGTGAAATAGAGTCATTGGTATAAAGTGCGAAGAGGAGGGCTGAGAGAACACAGCCCTGGGGGGCACCAGTGTTAAGAGTCCTGGATTGAGAGAGCATGTTGCCAATCTTAACCACTTGCTTCCGGTTTGACAGAAAGTCTCAAATCCAGAGACAAAGTTTTTTCCTCCCGGAATTTTCCCCAGTGAGGGGGATAACTTTGTAATATGCTATTGGCTGTTTGTATTCTTTTTGGAAAAATATAAAAAGGCTATATTATATTACTTATATTGACCCTATAAACAATTTAGTATTATTTAGTATAAGGTTTTGCCCCCTCAAATGGTACCTCGTCAGATAATCCCCACATATCCTACAACAACTTCTGTGAACAGACTTCACTGTAGTAGCTTTTCATAAATTATATTTGTACTTAGGCTGTCTGCTGTCATGAAAGTTTATAGTTACTGACTCACTGGGGGAAATTCTGGGAGGAAAACAGAAACGGGGTGACTCTTCTTGTATTCGTCGGAGTCACCAGATGATTACCTTAATGTGCTATTGTTTTCTCAAACCAACACACAGTATATAGCACATTTCTAAAGTTACAATTCTATGGCAGAATTGTCAAATATTACGTGAGAAAGAGGCAAATATTGTGAAGAAACACACACACACGCACGCGCACACACACACACACACACACACACACACACACACACACACACACACACACGCACACACACACGCACACACACACAGAGAGAGTTGACCTGCTGATGTGTGATATGTTAACCCAAATTTAATTTAACTGACTAAGTACAACTGTCATTACATAAAAACTAATATTTAAATCCACATTATTGATGGGACATATTTACTTCAAAACTGGACATACTGCAAGATATACTGTATGGCAAAAGCTTAAAATACATCTGCTCACTGCAGTGCTCTCAGGAAGCAACTCTTTCATTTGCATTCTTCAAAAGGTGGCTTATCATTAATTCAGAGCATAATTTCATTTGTACAGAGAATGGTCCTTTAAAGAGAAGATATCCAGTGAGCGGCAGTTCTGTGGGAAAAAGGGCATTGTTGGTCCCAGAGGTCAAAGGCCAAGATTGGTTGAAGTTGACAGAAAGGCATGAAACTCAAATTCAAAACCAGTCATAACCACCTCAATGTGAAGGACCACCCTAAAACCTTTTGATTGGTTCTGCAATGCAGTTTTACTGCATTCTAATTCTAATTCTAATTGTTGTTTCCACCCAGTTTTAGCAATGCAAGCTGAGAGGTTGCGTCATTCCCTTTAGAGACTCACTGGTAATTTGATTTCCCAGGTGCTGGAGCCCACAAACAACCTGTTTCTCTTGGGCAAGGATTGGTAAGTATAAGTCTGGCTTCAGGCCAAATGTTCTCTAAGCCATCAAATGGCAAATCTAGGCCATATAAATTGTAACATCCAATAACTATAGCTAAAAGTTAATACATAAAGATCAATAATAGAAATGTGGAATTAAATGCACAGTACACAGAAATGCTTATGTAGCCTACTCCTTTTTGTTCAGGCCTATCCTGTCACTTTAGAAGACATTTAGTTCATCACAAAGTTTAAAAATATCATTTTATTGGGAGTCATACTCATAATAGAGCTCTTTCATGACTAAAGGTCTCTTAGAAAGGAGAAAAAACATGTATAATTTAAGGCACTAGACCTGTCCAATCCTATCCAATCCACTTTATTTATAAAGCACACACTAAAAACATGTGGGTTATTTCTGTAACTCAATTCCTGGGTTACTTGCGTTGAGTTATATTTCTGGATTATTTTCCAGAGCCATAACCATTTCCTGGGTTATAGGGACCCAATTCATGGGTTATTAAAGTGGGTTAAGATTTCTGGGTTATTTTTCTGAGGGTAACCCCATTGTTGGGTCGGATAGGTCACACCCCATGGGAGTGGTTAGAGGAAGTCCATTTCCCAGCATACACTGGGGTGCCAAGGACCGTGTGTTATTGTTCTTATGTGTGTTATTATTTGAATATTAGAATGTGTATGTTATGGGTCGTTGTGTTTAGTGTTTTGTTATGGTATTATTTGGTGATATGTTGTTTTATGTGATTTGTTAGCAAAACCATGAATGAAATGTCTGTTTGTTTGGTCAGTCTCTCTCCCCTTTTTCCATTCATATGCATAGTATCTGTTGGAAAGGGTTTGTTGTTGATGGTTGCTCCAACAAAGAGTTTTCATGCCTCTTGCAGGCAACTATACACAGTAAAAACACTTTAAAAACACATATTTATGTAACCCATCCCAGCCATATCCATTTCCTGGGATATAGGGACCCAATTCATGGGTTATAAGATTTCTGGGTTATTTTTCTGAGAGTAACCTTATTGTTGGAATTGATTGATTGATTGATTGATTAATTGATTTATTTATTTAATGATTGACTGATTGATTGAACCAATAATGCTTCATTCATAACCCAAGTTATGGGTCAAAGTAACTTGGAAGTTGGGTTATGTCGACCCTCTGAATGGGTTATTTTTATAACCCAAGTTATAACCCAAGTTATGGGCCAAAATTAATAACCCATTTTGTTGCGTCAAAATAACCCAGGGGTTGAATAGGACCCTTTGTAACCCAGGAGGGGGGTTAAAAATAACCCAATATGGGTTATTTTAACCCAGCCATTTTTTAGTGTGCACATTTTACAACTCAAGGTTAACAAAGTGTTGTACAGAAAAATAAAACTAAATACACTGTAGCTAAAACACAGAAAACAACAGCAAGAACACACAGTAAAAACAATACAAAAAAGGAGATACAAAACATGGACCATATATAAACTCAACCGGGGTTAAATGCCAATGTATAAAGGTGCGAAAGTCTCTGTTTTGAAAGCCTCTGGCCCAGAACTTTCTCACCATAACAAACAAGAAGGCTGATCAGTCTACCTGATCGCTCGAGTCTGCATGACATAAACGTCCAAAGCCCTCACTGGGCACAAGTCACTGCGGGCACCACTGATGTTTAATTCTGTTAATTTGCATTAAATCACCCAATGTTGGGTTTTGACTTTTGAACTCTGCCTGCCGTGCCTTGCTGTCCTGTGTGCATTTGGGTCTTCACCACACCACCAGACCGTGACACATCCAACAATGACTGCAGAAACTACAGTACACAACTACAACTACAGTCGCAGGGGCCCAGCTGGAACTCTTTTGTGCGTACAAACGTATGCATGATACCGTCCAGGAGCCCCAAATCTGACCACCTACGCCTCTCAGGGGCCAGACCCGACATATAGGTTTGGAAGCCACAGGGTCCATTGTGAGTTAGATAGACATGAAGAAATAATAATATAAAATAAATATTTAAAAGCACAACATAAAAATAAAATAAAAGAAGAAACAAGGAACGGACCAAACACAAGGCAAGTGTGCATATTTTATATCAATAACAAAAAGGTTCCTAAAGTACCTTTCCAAAAAGATGCAATTACTCTCACGCACGCACGCACGCACACAAACGCTATGTTGGTATGAAAATATTGTTATTGTACAGTATGTTAAGCCCTGCCCAGATGAGCAAGATTACACAATGTCATAAGGGAGTACAGGGGACGGCACAGCATTGTGTATAAAATGTATAGTAACTTGATAATGGATTTGGAAAGGGAGGGGGTGTTAGACAGTCATGAAGGCTTCTGTAGACATTCACCTGCTCTCACACCTGTACTTGTACTTGATATTGTTCTTTTCATTCTCTCCTCTGTCTTCCTCTCTTAACTCGTCTTGTGTGTTACAGGCACAGCTTAATGTCAACAGATTTGACCAGGCCGGGGACTTGGTTCTCGGTGCCATGTTTTATTTTCACGACTCCCCTGTCTACCCTAATCTGTCTTTCATATCCAAGCCACAGGGGCCCTCTTGCACTGGGTAAGTATCACAGATACAGTAGCAAGTAAGAGAACAGGGAACAGTTTTGATAAATTGTTATGTATACTATTATGTTTATAGTATATTTCTCCAAAGATAAATGCAAGGTTACAGTGGAATTGTGTGTGTAGTGTGTTTTCCAGTTGGTGGTTCAGAATGGGCCAGACCATGGCTTTTGCCATTAATGAGATCAACACAAACGCCAGCCTACTACCCAATGTGACTCTGGGATATAGTATCTATGATGCCTGTAGTACTGCGATGGGAGTTGCATTCCGTACAGCGTTGTTATTGGTCAGTGGGAGAGAAGAGCAGTTTCAGTTGGATGAGAGCTGTGTTGGGGCTCCTCCAGTACTTGGAATTGTGGGTGATCATGGTGATGGTTTCTCAAGAAATTCTATTGCCATCTGTAGTATACTAGGTGTGTACAGAATGCCCATGGTAAGATCACAACTTGAAATCCCCCTTTACCATTATTGTATTATGTGCCTATTTGTTATTTTATAATATGAATTTACTGCTGTCATTCAAATGTCTCTGTAATCCACGAAGTCTGAGTGTTACTTCCCTCACTGGTTTAGTGGGGTGAGTCCATTCAAATGCTTTTGGGAGAGAGAGGAGGGGGATTATCCCACAGGAGTTCTTGTTATATTCTCATGTGCATGTTTTGTACCTTTTGCAGGTCAGTTATGGTGCCACCTGCTCCTGTTTGAGTGACCGAAACCAGTTTCCCTCCTTCTTTAGAACAATCCCAAGCGATGCCTTCAAGGTGAACTGCTACAGATAAAACTGTTGGTATCAAGTTCAGGTTTCACACACTTCACAAATACCTCTCTCTAGTGAGTGTAATCGATATTGCACATTGCCTCTCATTTACTTGTATTGCCTTATAGAGCTGAAGGTCTTTATTGACAGTGTCAAAAGAGAAAGATTCAACCTTTTCCTTCCTGTGTAGGAATAGGAAATTCACTCATTTACCACTGAATCCTCTAGCCCAGAGGTCTCCAAACGTTGATGTAACTATCAATATTTAATATCAATGGTATTTTGTCATTGTTAGATGAACAAAACACAAAAATAACTCAGCCTTATTTCACATTACCAAATGTAGCCAGGCGTGCACGGTAAAACATGAAATAAAATATAGCCTTTGACCCCTTCAGAATAAGACAAGGAACAAAGAATCCTGACAAATGATACTCATTGAAATGCCCAGGTTAATTAAAACACTTCAATGTAAAAAATTTGGGGTAATACAATTCAGGTTTGAAGCCGAGGGCCATATAAAATCTGTCCCCGGGCCGCATTTGGCCCGCGGGCCGCACTTTGATCAACCCTGCGAGTCTACTAGCCTGATGAACTTGTTCTCCCATTTTTCACCCAATCAGGTGCGAGCAATGCTCCAGATTATAAAGCGGTTTGGGTGGACCTGGGTTGGATTGGTGATTAGTGATGACGTCTATGGACACAGCGCTGCCAGATCCTTCCAGTCTGAGCTGGAGCGGTCTGGGTTGGCTTGTCTGGCGTACATGGAGGTTGTGCCAAAGGGCCATGAGCCAGCTAAGCTTCAGAGGATCGTCACTGTGATGAAGACTTCCACAGCCCTTGTGGTCATGGCATTTGCATTCACTGGCGATATGACTAAACTCATGGAGGAGGTTGGTGTTAATTATGATCGATGTGTGATTGATTGCATCGCAGAAATTGTTTATTTTTATTAGATTTTATTATTTTGCTGTTGCTTTTTATTTGGTCTATAGTATGACGTATACTCGTATAGCCTACTTCTCTGCCCAATGTAACCAAACAACAAGGTTTTGTGCATTTTGAAAGAATGTTTATATTACTGAGCAGTGATCATTCAATCAATCCCAAAAAATGCAATGTCACTTAGTTTTAAAACCTTTTTTTTATTATTACAACACAACAGGTGGTAAAGCAGAATGTGTCAGGTCTGCAATGGATAGCCAATGAGGCGTGGTCAACTGGGATGCCGTACCACTTCATACCGTACCTGAGAGGTACGCTGGTCATTGCAGTCCGCCGTGGAGACATACCAGGTCTCAAGGACTTCTTATTACAAATACACCCTGACACTGATCCTGACAACAGACATGAAAACAACATAGTGAGTCTTTTGTTTAATTTAGTATTTAAAGATGGAGTGCCCTGATTTTTGTACGTTTAGTTTTTTTGTATGTGTCTATGAGTTAACAACATTACTCTAATAGACCCCCAGGTGTGATAAGAATATTGGAAAATGTTTTCTCTGTGTATTTTCTCTGTGTAGTTTCTTCCTGAAAGCTCAAAGTCAAAGTCAAAATGCCCAATAGAAATACACCAGATATTGTGACATTGCAATATCCCCCCCCCCCCCCCCCCCCCCAACCCCTCCCCCTTTATCATACAGATACAACAACAGTGTACGGAACTCCATATTTAGGTTGCAATTTAAAAAAATATGTCTGTTTTAAAATAATTCACTTGAAAAAATAGTTTATTCTTCATTGCGTTTCTTCAGATAAGGCTGTTTTGGGAGCACACATTTCAGTGTAAGTTTGCACCCCTTCCGTCAGAGTGGGTGGAAGCTGGTGGAAGGGTGTGTACTGGACAGGAGGACCTAGCAACAGCAGACACGATACTGCTGGATGTGTCTAACCTCAGGCATGAGTACAATGTGTACAAGGCTGTGTATACTATGGCCCATGCCCTCCACGACATGTTGCAGTGTGTACCAGGACGCGGGCCTTTCACTGGGCACAGCTGTGCCAGTTTGCAGACAATACAGCCATGGCAGGTGAAATGTAATTTTAAAGTAAAGTTTACCTTTTCTTTTTTTCTTTTTCTTTTTTTTTAGAATTCTATAGCCTAATTTTTTTTTTATTATGATGGGACACCATTTCATACTGAGAAGAAACAGTACAACACGTTGTACAGAGAATACAGAATACAGAGCTACTCATCACTTACAGTAACGACACCTTTAATGCCAGGTTTCATTGCCCACCCCTCACACATCCGCACGTACGCGCACGCACACGTGCACGTGCACGTGCACGCGCACGCGCACACGCACACACACACACACACACACACACACACACACACACACACACACACACACACACACACACACACACTGTGTGTCATTGCTATTATCATCGCTATAGTGTTCAGTCAGGGTCTACCTGTCTCTCCATCTCTGAAAAACTGAAAATACATTTTCAGGTAGGTGACAACAACATTTCTACTAATGCATTTTCTGTGTAATAATGAGCTGGAGCTGAACAAGCACTCTATAGCAATGAACAATTTAACACTTAATTTAACCAAAGAAAATAATTTACCCTACCTTAAAGTCTCCTCATAATTTTGCTCATCACCTTTGCTAGCTTGTGTATTACCTGGAAAAGATCAACTTCACCACATCATTTGGTGATCATGTATCATTTGATGAGAACGGTGATGCTTCACCAATCTATGATGTCATGAACTGGGTGTGGCTCCCTGATGGAAGTGTAAAGCTTCAGAATATAGGTGTGGTCAAGGAGTCAGCCTCCACAGATGAAGAACTCATCCTTGATGAAGACAGAATCTTCTGGAACTTTGAATCCACAAAGGTAATTTAAGCTTTGAAAATTAACCCATGTCCCACGTGACGTTGAGCTCATGTGAATGTGAATGTAATTGACTTCAGGCTGAAATGTATCATTGTTACTTTCGTCTGTAGCCACCTCGGTCAGTGTGCAGTGAGAGCTGCTCCCCTGGAACCCGTGTGTCCAGAAGGAAAGGGCAACCTGTCTGCTGCTTTGACTGCATTGCTTGTTCTGAGGGAGAAATCAGCAATGAGACTGGTATTTATTGTCTTACTGTACCACGTACTCTTTACATACACACACACACACAATAATTGCCGGCTCCAAGTATGATGAATCTGCCAGCTGGAATTGCTGGATAGAGAAACATATTTCTGTCATGAGATGGTTTTGAGCTTGTAGATCAGCAATCTTTGCTATATTTGAATTGAAATCCTGAAAAGCAACCTTTTTATTTAATTTCAAATGCATAAAGTTATTAGTTACTGTATGTTGAACTAAATATTGATAGGCCTACATTGGACATATATCAAGACAATAACATGCATGTGCCCCCCCCCGGCCACCAGTTGCCTATGTATAACATAGATGACCGTAATGTACCTTCTTTTACAGCAGGACGGATGGTACAGGTACAGTACATACATGCATAAGAGTAAAACTTATTTTTGTTTGGCTTCCTTCAGACAATGCAGCACCATAACATTCAAAACAACAAAAACACAGCAAGCACAGCAAACAAAGGGATAGAATAAAGCGTGCAAGAAAGCGCAATCATGTGCATGTTTTCCCTATAGCAAAGTTACCGGTAGATAAACTTTTTGTGAACAGCTTCACAGTAGGTTATGTTCCATATACAGTATACAACAAATATATCTTATATATATTGTTATCTTTGGGATGATCCTTATTTCTCTGTCCCTTTTAATGTCATCTTTGTTAGACTCTACAGAGTGCACCAGTTGTCCAGAGGACTTCTGGTCCAGTCTGCAGCGTGACCACTGTGTTCCTAAGAGCCTGGAGTTCCTCTCATACCATGAGCCCCTGGGTATCTCCTTGACCGCCATCTCATTGCTAGGCACAATTAGCTGTGCAATTGTCCTTGGAATCTTCATCTACCATCGAGACACACCCATGGTGCGCGCCAACAACTCAGAACTCAGCTTCCAACTGTTGATATCACTCAAACTGTGTTTCATGTGCTCACTTCTGTTCATTGGCCGTCCCAGACTATGGACTTGTCAGCTGAGGCATGCAGCATTTGGGATCAGCTTTGTGCTGTGTGTGTCGTGTATCCTGGTAAAGACAATGGTGGTGTTGGCTGTGTTCAAGGCCTCTAAGCATGGGGGTGCAGACATTATGAAGTGGTTCGGTACAACGCAGCAGAGAGGAACAGTTCTGGCTCTTACTTCCATCCAGGTAATAATCTGTACAGCATGGCTTCTGTCTGCCTCTCCAACTCCTTATAAAAACACAAAATACAACAGGGATAGGATAGTCTATGAGTGTGATGTGGGATCATCAGTTGGTTGTGCAGTGCAATTAGTTTATATTAGTTTACTGGCTCTCATTGCTCTTGTCCTGGCATTCATGGCAAGGCATCTTCCAGACAACTTCAATGAAGCCAAGTTGATCACTTTCTGCATGCTGATCTTCTGTTCAGTCTGGGTAGCCTTCATCCCAGCATATATCAGCGTTCACCCGCCAGTGACAGTGGAGGTATTTGCTATTTTAGCATCTAGTTTTGCCATTTTGGTCGTACTGTTTGCACCAAAGTGTTATATAATCATTTTGAAACCTGAGAGAAACACAAAGAAGTCTATCATGGGCCGTGGTACCACCAAGACATAGAAGCAGAAAATTTAATTATAATGAATTTTCTCTGTGTGTATTCAATAACAATATGATATGGATATCTTTGATTTGCTGAAAACCTTGTTCCATTTTGATTAAACTAAAAGCAGATCCAGTCAGAGATGCAAATATCTATTATTTATAATTTAGAGAAGTTTGTAAACACGTTGACTACCCTATTTTCGTCCCTGCCTATATCCATAAACAAATAAAATTTGAACTAAAAAATAAAAAAAGGAAAATAAGTTTAGGGATAAGGGGCAAGGCAGTGACGAAGATAGGGCCCTATAGTTAGTCCTAGATGAAGAGAAATTGCACCTCTTCAATTCTCTGTGGGGCAAAGTTCACACTACACAGGTATGCAAGAGGCAAATTTGTAAAGCTTTAATATCCTATAATAAAAGTGGCTAATGGAAAGGCGGGCGGGCGGACCAGGCCTTTATGAATGAATGACTAAATGATGACACAGGAGCTGCCGCTCATTTGTCCCCTCTAGTCTACACCCTATAGGCCTATAGCCGATCTACAAAAATGCTGGATGCTATACCAGCTCTCTCACCACTGCTGCCATACTATGATCCACCTGAGGAGGGCAGTAGAGAACAAGGATTTAAGTGAATGGAGCGCTTTGTTCTCATGCACGCGCACACACATTCGCACACACACGCGCACGAGCGCGCGCACACACACGCGCGCGCGCACGCACACACACACACACACACACACACACACACACACACACAGAGAGGTGTGTTTGTGAGCTCTAAGCCTTTAAATGGCATTTACTGATGAATGAATGCGACCTGCGATACAGTGTGTGTGTGTGTGTGTGTGTGTGTGTGTGTGTGTGTGTGTGTGTGTGTGTGTGTGTGTGTGTGTGTGTGTGTGTGTGTGTGCGTGTGTGTGTGTGTCTGTGCGCGCGCGCTCGTGCGCGTGCGAATGTGTGTGCGCGTGCATGAGAACAAAGCGCTCCATTCACTTAAATCCTTGTTCTCTACTGCCCTCCTCAGGTGGATCATAGTATGGCAGCAGTGTGTGTGTGTGTGTGTGTGTGTGTGTGTGTGTGTGTGTGTGTGTGTGTGTGTTATGCTTGTGAGGCTCAAAGGTCCCCATATTAGAAATGTAATGTAAAGTGCAATTTTCCTTAGTTTCAAATGTTTTTGGTCAGTTAGGAAAAGGTTGTTGGAGTTAGGTGGTTAGGATAAGACATTTGGCGATTAGGTTTCGTGGGCTGAATTTTAAATTATGGCTGATGTAGTTACGGTGTCATTCAGCATATAATCCAAAAAGTCAACCTACTTTAGAACAAGTAGAACAAGATTTCTTTGTGGAGAATATCTCCTCTCTGGTCAGTAAGAATACATTGAGGACTCTAAAGGACTCTCATTTACCTCATGGCACCATATACTGTAGCACTACAAAGGCTTCAAAAACAAGGCTCCAGAGTTCAGACATCAGAGTCCAGAGTTCAGGCTACTGCTTGGCCTTTCATCTACATGGGATGGCTCATGGCTTGCATGAGTAGAGGACAGAGTACAGCAACTTGCAATGCGCCTGGTCTACAGGGGTGGGCAACTTTGACGATTGCCCACCCCCACTGTCGTAGCAAAAATAGCCAATCTACAACCTCAAAACGTGTCCCACTGCGACACGTTTTGAGCTTGTAGATCAGCTATTTTAGCTATATTGAAATCCTGAATAATGTTTTGCTATTTTTTATTGGAATCCTGAAAAGTAACCTTTTTATTGAATTTCAAATGCATTTAGTTATAGTGTTAACTTTATGAACTGTTAATATAACATACATTGGACACAAAAAGACAACATTTTAATACAGTCACTAAGTAATTAAAGCGGGTCATGTTTTGCATGTTTGGAATTGTAACAGCTGCAATCAATACTATATCAGTGTTCTGATATTAACCTGTGGGCCACATGTGGGCCCCGGGCCGCCAATTGCCCACACCTTGGTCTACAAGATACACTACAGCACAAAGAAGACCTGTGTACCTGAAACTATACTTCACAAAGACACCTGTGTATCTGACTACCTAAAACTATACTTCACAAAGACACCTGTGTAGCTGACTACCTAAAACTATACTTCACAAAGACACCTGTGTAGCTGACTACCTAAAACTATACTTCACAAAGCCACCTGTGTACCTGACTACCTAAAACTATACTTCACAAAGACACCTGTGTAGCTGACTATACCTAAAACTATACTTCACAATGCTACCTGTGTACCTGACTACCTAAAACTATACTTCACAAAGACAGCTGTGTAGCTGACTACCTAAAACTATACTTCACAATGCTACCTGTGTACCTGACTACCTAAAACTATACTTCACAAAGCCACCTGTGTACCTGACTACCTAAAACTATACTTCACAAAGCCACCCGTGTACCTGACTACCTAAAACTATACTTCACAAAGCCACCCATGTACCTGACTACCTAAAACTATACTTCACAAAGCCACCTGTGTAGCTGACTACCTAAAACTATACTTCACAAAGCCACCTGTGTAGCTGACTACCTAAAACTATACTTCACAAAGCCACCTGTGTAGCTGACTACCTAAAACTATACTTCACAAAGCCACCCATGTACCTGACTACCTAAAATTATACTTCACAAAACCACCCATGTACCTGACTACCTAAAACTATACTTCACAAAGCCACCTGTGTAGCTGACTACCTAAAACTATACTTCACAAAGCCACCTGTGTAGCTGACTACCTAAAACTATACTTCACAAAGCCACCTGTGTAGCTGACTACCTAAAACTATACTTCACAAAGCCACCTGTGTAGCTGACTACCTAAAACTATACTTCACAAAGCCACCCGTGTACTGACTACCTAAAACTATACTTCACAAAGCCACCTGTGTAGCTGACTACCTAAAACTATACTTCACAAAGCCACCTGTGTAGCTGACTACCTAAAACTATACTTCACAAAGCCACCTGTGTAGCTGACTACCTAAAACTATACTTCACAAAGCCACCCGTGTACTGACTACCTAAAACTATACTTCACAAAGCCACCTGTGTAGCTGACTACCTAAAACTATACTTCACAAAGCCACCTGTGTAGCTGACTACCTAAAACTATACTTCACAAAGCCACCTGTGATGTATATTTTGATAGCTTATGCCTCTCCATATGTCATAAGTCATAGTTCACTTCAGAGTGAAGAAGTCACTTAGGATAGCAAGTCACTAAATAAGCCTAGGGACAGCTGTTACT